>NC_081768.1:5203158-5217686 GCF_963082965.1 Carassius carassius
TCTGGAAACAGTCTGTGTCCTGAAATCAAATAAATGATGGTGACACCGTAAAAAGATGGGGAAACTTATGGATGTCAGAGAGTTGTAGATGAGGATCCTAACATCCTAATGTACCATCACAGCTTTCCCACCAGAGACGCAGAGGGAAAATTCACCAGGGCCCTATGAAAACAATTTTAATTTTTTTCCTAAATTCCAGTTCTTTTCCCCCAAATCCAATTTTTTTCTGGATTTTTCTGTTTAGGATTCCATTTTAATGGTTAAATTATATTAATCAAAAAGCATTTTTTCCAATTATTTAAAGTTATGAAACTTCTAAAATGTAACAACAATTTATTAGAAACCTAACAAAAAAAAAAAATGTTCAGGGCTCTAAAGCCTGGTTCACACGGGACGATTTTAAAATTGTCGGCCGATTTTCCAAACCTGAGAGAACTCACACACGGCGATAAAAAATCACGGGTCTAACAGTTTTGGTCGTACAGTGTGTGGTGTGCAGCCAAACGGCAAAATCAACACATCACACACAAACCGATTTGGCTCCCGAGCATTCCCAGGTCAGACAGAAAATCTCGCAAAATCCCTCGAGATCAAACGTGACTTAAGAGTAAACAATCATGGTGGACGAAGAGGATGCAGTGGCCATAGTTTGTGGCTGTTTTTAACCCAAAAAAAACATAAGAAAAACAAGAAACCAGACTTTCTGGTGCGCCATGCCGCCGGCTGTTTTGATTTTGTTTCCCGGTACTTCCTCGCCGCCTCGTCACCTCGCTTTCTGATTAGCTACATGCCACAGTCCACAGGCTGCGTGATCGTTTGTCCTCGGGGGACACCACACACTAGAAGAAATCGGGCCAAATAAATCCCCGATTTGAGATCGGAGTGGTCCCGACGTCCTTCCGAGCAGAGGAGAGCAGTCTTAACACACCACACACGGCAGGAATATCTGATCAGATTATTTTACGATAATCGGAGCATCCTTAAGATTGTCGGAAGGGGTGAATCGGGGCTAAAATCGGCCTAATTATCCTGCCGTGTGAACCAGGCTTAAGAAATCAATTTCTATTTTGTCCCAAATTCTGTCTTTTTAATGTATAAATTAAGTTCAATCAAGGAACTTATATAGTTAAACAAAATGTATTAAACACTTAAAACCTTTTTTATATTCATTTTATTGATTTAATTATATTTTTCTAAAAAATAAATGTGTCGTACTAAAAAATATCTTAATTAATTCTATATTGCCTGGTTATTTTTTGAACTTATCATTAAAAAAAAAAAATATCAAAAAAGCATGGTAATAAAATGAAGGTATAATACATTAACAATTTAATTAATCTTTTAAAATATAATTAAATAACATTTTAACGATTCCTTTTATTTTAACAAAAAGATTCAAATATATATATATATATATATATATATATATATATTACATTGAGAAGTACACGTACATTCTCTACTGTACAATAGTAATATATATCTGCCAAAATTTTGTCAAGCCTAATCAAACTTGAATATTGACAGATTGCAGTTTAGACGTTTGCTTTCCTGTGAACAATGTTTTTATCAAACGATTATGTCAAATAATACTGGAGTTAACTCTCCATGTGTTCATGTCCTCATATAGTGAGACAGCAAATGCTGAAAACACCAGAACTGTCATGCGTACTTCTGTATTGTAGATGAAACTGCATCACTCATTCACAGAGACAAGCAGAACATACAGACATTTAAATAGCAGTCTTTTTGAGCTTTAGTATTCAGACATGAGTCTAAATCGCAATTCCAAAATCTGCTTAACTCTGTGTCACTCCACTACATAATGTAAATTTCATTTTTATTACTGGATTCTGCAATTACGTCCACATTTTCCATATTGTGGGAATCATAGGGCCCTGTATATTACTAATGTTATGAGCAAGATCGTGTAATACACCTGGAGGAAGCGATCGGTGTGTGCTCACCTTGATCTGCAGTAGAGATGTTCCAACAGCGGTGCTCTCGAGTAAACTGATGTTATAAAGCGCCTGGCTGAAGATCGGCCTGTTGTCGTTCTCGTTGATGAGGTCGATGAAGACTCGAGCAAACCCCACATGCTCCGACAGAGACTCGTTGGCATACAGCTGGAGAGAAGAGCAGCGATGTGACCACAGCTACCATCAGCATTAAAAAAAAAAATTGCATACAATAATACTACATGTATTTTAACGCACTAGTTTTATTTAATTAAATACTAAAAAAAATATATAAAACATTTTCATATTCATAAAACTATTTTAAACAGTAAGTGTGTTTTATGTGCTGTATAGAATGTTCCCTTAGTAGGCAGCTAACTATGAAGGCACTAGACGGCCAAGGAGCTCACTAGGTTTTGGAAGAGAGCCAATATATTAAATCTAAAGTGTCTGTCTTAAATTATACTTTTATGAGACCTTAATATTTCAACGGTGCAGTATTTCACTTTTGACAATTACTGAGATGAAAAAAAGAAAACTGGGCAACTGAACAAAATACAAAAAAAATTGCTGTTGTTTTGCAGTGCATTTGAAAACAACATGCAAGCTACATACATAATCAATCTGTTACATGACATGAGGATTTATTACAGAGGAACTTACTACAGTTTATTGAAAGTCCATTTTCTAAATCTCTTACTGTATCAGCTCACTGAAGTTATTACATTTCGATGAACTGGAACAGATGTTTGCAAGAACCAAGGCTACAAACTGGTTGAGGTAGTGCCTGTTTGAGGGAATCTGCTGTACTGGTCTACAACAGTCTGATTGTGTTTTGTACTGGTGCAGATTGCAGTCATTTGTCAGTGCAGCTCTATTCCATCGCTGCAGGGAGCAGCTTCTGCCGGTTGAACTAAATGAACTGCAGAAACACAGCTGAACTCCAGAAGCATGACAGCACTGCTCTCGATATAAGTGCCAGTAATTTATTTGTATTTCATTTCCCCATTCTAAATCTTGGTTTAATTTTCTAAAACCACTACCCCGGCATGATCATCTATTCTCAGTGTATTCTAAATATTAAAATGGGCACAGATCTATTGCGCATGAGATATTAAAGAGCATTACTGTCGTTCACGCAATGTGTAATGTTAACTGTGACTCATTATAAATATAAAGCAGCTCCCTAAATCCGAGAACTGATTTCAACACATGTCCTATAAAACCAACTTCGGCTCTATGTACAGTATGTCCTTGCAAATTCCTGTTCTTATTGTGAATGATTTTTAATTAAAATGGCATGTGAACCGATCATCTCTTCATCTTTGCTAGGCATAGCAGGAAATAAACGAATAAACATCATCAATGCACACCATTCAAGTGTTCAAGCCCACTGAGGTTAACCTACTCTCCTGTCTGGTTTGTTTATCGGACACAAATGGATGGATGAAAATGTGTTTTGTGCACTCACAGAAAAGCTGAAGCTCCTGATGGTTTCGTAGTCCAGCGGGACGGCCACACGCACACGGAGGTCTGCTCTGCCCTGCACTGAGGTGGGAGAGATGCTGAAGTGCTCAGAGTTATTCCCCGTCAGGACCACCTGAAACATGCTGTTCACCCCCTGTAGAGACAGACAGAGTCATTTTGCACCATTATTATTTGACTTGACTTGATATTTCATTGTCCACAGCTAAGCAGCAAACAATTCTCCTTCTCAGGTGTTTCTCAAAAAAAAAAAAAACCTTATAAGCATCAGAAATCTCATCTCAGACTGTATCAAAGTCAGCAATCAATCAAAGTCAGCAAAAAAACTCAAATATTTCCTATCCTAATGTACTGAGCTATTTTGCACATTAATTTTCATTCAAGCTGTCATTTTCAGGGTTTCACCAGGTTTTATGAAGGTAAATTTAAGATTTTTTAAGACCAAGTAAAGAAAACGATTAGAACATAATACATCAACAGGATCTCTATACGTAAATGTACTGTATTAGCAATGCTTAAAAGTTCAAAAATACAACTTCCAACAGATCTCTTTTACTTTTTTATTAATTTGACCAAAAAAGCAGCTTGTGGCTTCAATAGCTTTGCTCCCAACCACTAAAATAAATAAATAAATAAATAAACTCTTATCACAGCTGCAAAAAAGTGATGTTCTAAAGATTCTTAAATCAAGATACATTTACTTGAGAGGCAAAATTACATAAGGAGTCTTGTTTTCGGTGAAGAACAAATATCTGCAAATGGGTTCAGAAAAGTTCAAAGGGAAACATGTTTTAACACCACATTTGTTCTTGTATTTATTTTGTTCAAGACTACATATGTTCAGTATACATATGTTCATCTTGATTTAAGAATTTTTACATATACAGTACAGACCAAAAGTTTGGACACACCTTCTCATTCAAAGAGTTTTCTTTATTTTCATGACTATGAAATTTGTAGAGTCACACTGAAGGCATCAAGGGCTATTTGACCAAGAAGGAGAGTGATGGGGTTCTGCGCCAGATGACCTGGCCTCCACAGTCACCGGACCTGAACCAAATCGAGATGGTTTAGGGGTGAGCTGGACCGCAGACAGAAGGCAAAAGGGCCAACAAGTGCTAAGCATCTCTCGGGGAACTCCTTCAAGACTGTTGGAAGACCATTTCAGGTGACTACCTCTTGAAGCTCATCAAGAGAATGCCAAGAGTGTGCAAAGCAGTAATCAAAGCAAAAGGTGGCTACTTTGAATATGACATATTTTCAGTTGTTTCACACTTTTTTGTTATGTATATAATTCCATATATAATTCCACATGTGTTAATTCATAGTTTTGATGCCTTCAGTGTGAATCTACAATTTTCATAGTCATGAAAATAAAGAAAACTCTTTGAATAAAAAAAAAAAAAGAAAAGTGAAGTGACATTCAGCCAAGTATGGTGACCCATACTCAGAATTTGTGCTCTGCATTTAACCCATCCGAAGTGCACACACACAGAGCAGTGAACACACACGCACACTGTGAGCACACACCCGAAGCAGTGGGCAGCCATTTATGCTGCGGCGCCCGGGGAGCAGTTGGGGGTTCGATGCCTTGCTCAAGGGCACCTAAGTCGTGGTATTGAAGGTGGAGAGAGAACTGTACATGCACTCCCCCCACCCACAATTCCTGCCAGCCCGGGACTCGAACTCACAACCTTTCGATTGGGAGTCCAACTCTCTAACCATTAGGCCACGACTTCCTAATGAGAAGGTGTGTCCAAACTTTTGGTCTGTACTGTATGTATCAGAAAAAAAAGTAAGAAATATTTGAAATATTCTTATTTTAGCAGCTAATGCAATATCTTAATGAATTAAAATCTTTATGCTGACATTTAAGACCTTAATTTAGACTTTTAAAGACCTTTGTAAGGCCTCCAGATTTGAGTCTACTTCCCCTTTCTCCAAAAGGATTTGAGGAGAAAATCTGAGACAACTTTGACACCAACAAACCAAGAGAACTCCATTTGGCCTCATAGAAAAAAAATCTAAATTTAGCATCCAGCATACAGTACATCACACCGGCAAGAAGTTCCTCTCTCATCCTTTCCTCAAATATGAGAGTGTGTTTTGACAGGGATTTTATTGGACAGACTCAAAATAAAACTTCATACTTCACATAAAACAGTAATAAAATGTCCTGCAATAATCATTTCTGCCTCTCGTCATTGTATCAGGTACAGAGAGACCCCGAGCAAATGAAGAGATGAAGAGACAGGAAGTCTCTCATTAGTGTCATTCTCTCTTCCGCGAGGGGAAGACAGGACATATGGCAGGAAGTAAATTCAATGATGACTCATCACTATCTTAGAAAGCGCAATTTTCATATCATACACACACTGCATCACACACTCTGATTAAACACAATGCTAAAGTGTATGTGAGGCAGCTGGCACTTACACTGACAGAGAGATTCGCTGTCTGAAAAACACACAGTTGCGTGAGCTGTCACAACAACGTACGATGAGAAGAAATATCTGGAATATAGTTTGGATGGAAAACGAAGAGAACGTACCGACCCAGACACACACCTAAGCACGAACACAAACACTCTCAAAAAGCAATAATGTTGAGCATGGTCAGAAGAATCTGTGATTGATTATTGTGTGTGTTTACTTGCTGCTTATCTCTACTAAGTCCACACTTATCTGTCTCTACAATCCCTCCATCTCTTCGAGTCTCCTTCTCTCTTTCTTTTTTGTCGTAATCTCTCTCTCTCTCACACAAAAAGGAGAAGATGGGTTGAGGGTTTTTCTCTTATCAGATCTCACATGCACACACAGGTATTGACAAACCAACATGGTAGCCCTACAAACCCTGTGTACTAGTCTATGTGTTTCTTAACAATATGGGAGACAATAATTAATTCTCACACTTTTTACTCTATAAACATTTATACTATTTTTTGATCAAAACATGGGTGCGTTTCCCAAAAGCAACTATGGTCATAAGTTCCGTCATTATCAAGGGACCCCAGTTTGATGAAGTAAATGGGGTAAGTTGTCACAAAAGTTCACAGGCTTCCAGCTAAATTTGAACACAATTTGGAATTAGATTTTTGCCCTTTTTTTGCCTATTTTGTTCACTTGTTTATAAGTGTTAAAATTGGTTACTTACACTAAAACTATTAAAATATTGTTGTTAACTGAAATAAGATTAATAAAATAAAATAAAATATTTGGGCCTATTTTAACGATCTAAATGCAAAGTGTAAAGCGCAGGTGCACTCATGGCATGTCCAAATCCACTTTTGCAATTATAATGACGGAAAAATGCTCCTGAACACACCTCTTTTTCAGATCAGCACGCCCATAGGCGCACAAATGGGTGCAAATGCATTTGCTATTTAAATAACGTGGCACTGGATGGGAAATGTGAACGCCACCGGACTGAAACTAGCAAACACACTTGCGCTGATGAAAATGAAAAACGTAATAATCTTAATAAACTAAATAAATGCAAAAATGAACAAAAAAAAAAGTTACTGTAAATAATCAGGTAGAGGCAATTAGAAGTGTAAATATTACTTAATATTATACTATATATATGTATATAATATATACTTAAAAAAAATATATAAGGCTAAATAGAAATATAAAAAACACACCCGTATAATAACAATAAAATCATATTACTAAATGAAAGCAATCAAAACAAACATAATAATATACAAAATATTAATAAATGCTATAATTGTAAATAATACTAAAATGTATTTTAATCCAAGAGCTATCATAAAAATATGACGATACAGGAATTTAAAGGGGAAAAAATTATAAATAAATAAATAAATAAATAAATAAATACACTGTTATACAAAAGAAGACCTGTGTGTTATATTTACTCAAAAATCAGTTAATTCAAAAACAACTTCCCTGCATGACAACTAGCCTACCACTCAGTGCTTATATTTGTACATAGAAATAAAAGCTCTATGCTTAATGAAGAACACTGCTAATACGCGCACACACACACACATCCCCACAAGATTCCATTTGCAGGTGAAGCCGTTTGTGACCATAACGTGGTGAATTGATCCAGACAGAGAAAATAGTTTCAGAGTTCAATAAACATTTAACCCGAGGTGTTTCCTTACAGAGCAAAACACACACAGAACGAACAAGAAAATAATAGAAAGAGATTGAGCGCATGAAATAAAGGATGATAACCGAAGACCAGCCCTCGCTAAAGAGAGCAGCACTCCAGGTTAATCAGAGATATTCACTTCTTTTATATCTCTCAGTTATGAAAATCCCTCCATCACGCTGCTCCTCGGGCCACACACTGTAATTGAGGAGGCGAATGAAGAGCCGGAGGCCTTGCTGAAGGAAATCCGACTGAATCAACGGCCACTATACAGATGAGGAGAGAGAAAGAGAGATTGTGTCACTCGAACTCTCACATAAAAGCATAATCAAGAGATTCATTTGTTCAGATATTCTTCTCCGAATCATCTTGTTTTATGATCTGCAAACGGTTGTAAACACAAAGCTACGAATGCAAATGTGAGCCAACAAACACTATTCTTCATAAGACTTAAAGTTTGTTGTTGCACAAACTAACTAGTTAGCTGCCGGCTGTTTGCCATGCGGATTGACATAATCATTAATCCTGAGTTTCATTCTGATCTACATTAACCTTAATGCTAATGAAGAGACGCAGACTGCAGTTGCTGACATAACACCTCATTATCTCTGAACGATCATCCGTTTGACAACACGATGCTTGAGATGCTGTAATGGACTACTGGAGTGCTTTTATAGCTTTTAAGGTGATGTGTGTAATTTTTTTTCTGTTAAAACGCTATCTCCTATCTTGGCTTAATATGCACAGACAACTACAAGCAAACGATTCATTGGTTCATTCCGGCAGCAGAAGTAAACAATATGACTCTGTGGCACTTTCTAAACATTGAAAACACAGAGGAATTTTAACACAAAGATTAATTTCTCATCACATTTTCAATGCTAGCAACCACCACCAAAAACAACAACAACTAGAACACCCTTAAAACTGACAAAAAAAACAAACATACTAATGCAGTAACAACTACTCTACACTCTCAGGACAAAAGCTGTTTTCAAAAGGTACTAATAAAGTATGTACCATTTAGGTACTTCTCTGTCTCTTTCAAGTATAAGTGTTTATATTAAGTTGTATTTGTAGGGGTTATTATAAGTCTTAACCCCACCCCAGACCTCACTAACTTTCAAACCCTGGCTACGGAGAATGTAGCGGTGCTAAATTATAGCTAGTATTGCACAAGACAAACCTTTATATTTGCATGTAATAATTTAGCAGATATTATATTTACATTTATGCATTTGGCAAATGCTTTTATACAATCCGGCTTACAGTGAATTCAGGCTATACATTTTTTTTATCAGTATGTGTGTTCCCCCAGGAATTGAACCCACAACCTTACGCGCTGCTAATGCAATGCTCTACCACTGAGCCACAGGAACACAATATTCATTAAATATTCAATATAATTAAAAACACAATATAATATTAAATATTCCTTTAAAAAATGAAATTCTTTTACAAAAGCTGAACTCTTTGAATGTTGCAGTATGATGTGCACACTAATTACAACAAATCCAAATCTAATCCTGTTGTGTTCTGACCACACAGAAGCCCAGCTGTTCATCGCCTCAACACCGTGCACTATAAAGATAGACCTGTCAGCTTCTAGCGGGATAACAACACACAGTAAAGGCAAACCATCCAGCACACATCTCTATCCATAATCAAAACCACTAACTGTCAAGATCCCAAGAGCAAAGAAACCTCTCGTCACGTTTGTGCTCTTAAAAGCCTCGGAACGCAGGCGACACGGAGGACGACGCTCGAGATCGATGACGGAATTACATCGGCGGTTAAAATAACGCCTTGTTTTTGTTTGGAGCGTTTAGAGAGCCATTGTAGCTGATGGGAGCTATTTAAAGAGCCATCCAATATGCAGGGATGTCAAAACTCACTGGCCATAAGCGTAATTGCCCGTCCATTTGCCTGAACCACTACAGAGAAGATAAAAGCTGCCTGTCACACACACATCAACAGGAAAGTTTAAAGATGAACCATACAGAGAAAGTTTAGAAACACGGTGAGAAATCTTACTATAAGGCACTGGGTTAATAGGTGCATGTCGTACTAGCTCATACTAGTGTCGATTTACAATGTTCATTTAGTGCAATTTAAGGAATAGTTCAATAAATTAAAAAACTAAAATTAAATACTGAGATATTTTTATTAGTGCTGACAAACGATATATCGCATCAAAACTAAAAGTTTTTGTTCACATAATATAATTATGTTTGTGTACTATGTATATTTATTATGTATAAATAAATACACACACATACAGTATATATTTAGAAAATATTTGCATGTATATACATTTATATATTTATATTCTTATATTTTATATTATATAGGCTATAAAAATATTTTTAATATATAATCTACATATTTTTCTTAAATATATACATGCATGTGTTTGTATTTATACATACATAATAAATATACACATAACATTTTTATTTTTGAATGCGTTCAATCGCGATTAAACCTAAGATTAATGAATGTTTAGAATAATTTGTCATTGGCAGTTTATGTTAACTAATGAATTAACTAATGCTAATGTTAATGTTAAGCTGTAATGTAAACACTTTCAAACAATATCTAGGGCATGTGTGAAAATAAATAACCTATTAAGTCTAAATACTTAAGTATTTGGCGCTGTGATGAACAAATTTGAATGCCTATTTAAATAATTTAAACACTTTCCCAAACAGAAAGCTGTTTTTTGGGGGGGTTTCCGTGGTAACAGCTGCATTATGTTTAGTGCCATCTGCTGTCAGAGAGTGAATGTGCTTACATCCAGAGGATCTCTCACCAGTTCCGCCATGTGCTTCTCATCTGTGCTTGAGTGCACACCATACAGCGTGTTGTGTATTGTGACCAGTTGATGTGAAAAGTATTCTTAAAGTGCATTCAAATTCGGAATAATTTATTATAAAATAATTATTCTCTGTATTTTGAAGTGCCCACATAACAATAATGTGCATATTCATTATCATGATGTATCACATTACCGAATACCGGCACATGTCTAGCTTGACATTAACTTTTTTGCTCACCAGCCACTGTGGTTAGAGGTTTTCCAAAATTACTAGCCACTCAGCATGGTCACTGGCAACTATTTTATTTTTGGGAAATTACATTTTATGATTAAATTACATTTAAAAAAATTCCAGGTAATTTTTGGGCTATAAAGGCTGTTTTTTGTAAGGTATGCATTTACACTGGAAAATTACAACTGCATAAATAATGTCATGAGCTTAGTGTTTTAAACATACAAATATGAAATGTTGGAGGAAAAAAAAACAGTTATAGGCTTCCAGTAGGTGGCAGCAAGTGACTGTCTAAATGTGTAAATCGTTGAATAATTCAGCCAATTCTTTCAAAAATTAAGTAATTGCTTGTCTTTATGAATGGGTTATTGAAACATTGACTCACCCCATTTATTCAAAGCTGCTCAGACATACACAACTGTTCTGCTGTGATCTTTGTTTGGAACTATTTTCATTAATCAAATTGAGTAAAAACAGTCAACATTGACAATACTGTCTAAAATGTAAGTCAATTAATATTAACTACTCGTTTGAATTTGCAGTGGTTCAGGTTTTCAGGGAAAACTGCATTCTCTTGGTTGTGTCAAGTTGCTTAACTAGGCTGTATCATATGTTATAAATATAAAAAATACAATACAGTTTCTCCTATGAAGAGTGGTGTGCTGCCAGTTTGCGTGACCTTGTTACTGTCAATACATTATCTGTTATTATTGTTAATATTAGAGTGAATATAAAAAGAAATCAGGTTTGTTGTTCAGTCCTGCAAGTACAAATTTTTTTTCACTTGCTATTTCAAAAATTCCCCTTTTCCTGGACAAGCATTCATTTTGAGCTCTTTTGTACAAAAATTCAACACGCAAAAAGTGGCTAGTGGGAGTGACCGTGTTACAGGCCACTACTGAAATACACCCACATTTGTGTTCAAGCCCATTTAATGTCAAAAGCCCATATACATAAATTCAGAACATCATGTAATTAATTTGATATTGTGCTAATGAGTTAGCTAATGATGCACATGCAGACTGAGGTGGTTCCTGAACTCTCGGACCCTCTGAAGAACTGTTGTTCATCTTGCATTAGGATCAGAGTCGAGCCTCACTGCTCTCTCTCTCTCTCTCTCTCTCTCTCTCTCTCTCTCTCTCTCTCTCTCTCTCTCTCTCTCTCTCTCTCTCTCTCTCTCTCTACTCACCTGTGTGTTCAGAAAGTTTTGCGCTGAGAGAGCTGAAAATGCCTCTAATATGTAGCTGCTGCTGTATTTCCAGCGTAAGACGAACCACTCACTGCTCAAAAGAGAAAAAGAGCTGCATGCCCTCAAAGACGAGAAAGAAGGAGTTAAGTAATTGGAGACTAATAGAATTTTGATTAACCAATCAAAAATGACAAGACATTAAAATATTTGAGTTACTGACTGGAGGTGATTTTCACACTCTGTTTAATTACCTGGTTATGTTCAGAAGAGCATACTAATAGAATACTCTTATTATTTCTGCAGTATAATGGATGTAAACTGTGCACAGTACACACATTTTCTGCATGCATTGAATACATTTCTGATGACTGACAACTGTCCGAATAATAATATGGATAGTTCTGTAAACAGAAATTCTGATTGGATAAAGTGCATTTGATAGATGCAATATTAATCTTTTTACTTTATTTTTGATCAAATGAATGCAGCCTTGGGAAGCATAAGAAACTTTTTCAATGTTGCTTTATGCCTTACTTTATAAAAAAAGAAAATAATAAAAAAGTATGCAGTATACATTAAGTAGATTTGGTTTGCCGCGCTATCTCCCTCTTTATTTATCTGTCACTCTCTGTTCCAATAATCTGAAGCAGGAATCAATCTTAAATTGACTTGTGCTGCTCTTATCTCTGATTGACTGTGCTGGTTAGTGATAATTTGCTGCTGTATCTCACCTACTCAAAAGGAAACTTCTGCACTGTACTCTGTATGACACCATGTAAGAGACCATGGACGTATGGTAGAACGTGTTTGTTCGTAAGCTGGGTTTATAAGCAACATTTTATAGCAGATTTGGACATGTTTCATCCAAATTAGAATTCAGAGTGTATTTTCAAGTATAAAAGCTATAAAAATGTATTACCCTATTTGCACAAGAATGGTTTCAAAAATGTGTCACTCAAACTCAGATCTTGACATTGATATTCACAAGCAATAACATTTATAGGTTTCCACTGAATAAACGGCCCAAGTAAATATTTCTCATAACTCAGCTTTTATACCTGCCCACAAATCAACCACTTCAAAACCAGTTAAAAATGCTGATAATTCTTGTTGTACAACAGATTTTGACAAACACACTTGACTGCAACAATTAGTTGATATTTTAAAATTGTGTTTACCAAGCATATATATATATAAAATATATAAGTAAAAAATAAATTATTACTTATTATGATTAAAAACAACAACATAATACATTATTTTTCAAAATAAAATAATAATAGTAATAAAATAACTCTGAAAACGAATGCCAAACAACTTTGTATCATTTTCATTCTTTAACTAAATTTATTAATTTATTATAACAATGATTTTTTTCTTTATTGTATCAGTAGTTGTATAACTGTGATATTTTTTACTTTACGATAAGTACTGTATATCACTATCCTCATCATAAGAAGGTCTTTTTAAGTGGCTATACCTGGATTTTTAGGTATTTTTTGACACAATCATCATGTAACTGACCCACAAATCATTGGTACTGTATGTGTCTGAGCTTATTTTCAAAATAAAATTATAACAACAGTAACTGAAATAACTGGGATCATGCTAAACTACTTCTTATTGTTTTTTTAATTCAAATAATAAGGACATTTTTTTACTTCATGTTCTCCCAAAATATTTACAATTAATTTTAATTTAAAAAAAAAAACAATGCACATCATTCAACTGACTGTGTGTATGACCTGAATGTTAATGTATTTTTGAACAAATGAACAGACCTGAGCATCATGTAATTGACCCACAAATCATTGCCCTGTTTCTGCACTACTGAAGCAAAAACCACATTTATCGCCAGCAAACTCATTTTGAAATTTCCTAGCCCTAGGAAAATCCAGTGGTGAAGGATCAAGGTGAAGAAGTCAGTCAATCCAACTGACCTGGTCCTATTATTCACATATGACGAATAGCGAAGTGCTGACTCTGAAATGCCCATCTCTGCCAGCAAAACATGCGGATGGCAGTGTCAAAAACTGCTTACAGATCGGAAAGAATTAGCATGGAGTTATGTGAGCGTGTTGCTGCTGACTTGAGCACTTTACAGCCAGGAGAGCAGATTCAGAAGAGTGACCAGTTTGAAGCTTGAGTCATTCCAGCTCCAACTGCCATGAAGGAGAGCAGTGAGAGTGGTCAGGGGTTTCTGACATCAGAAGAGTCTTTGCTGGAGAAGATGTCATGTTCATGGAAACCACAAACAGCTTTACTCATGAAGAAACAGTCTATATACTCACAGGCTATAGGCATACTTGCCCGTCTGAATAATTAATATGTGTCAGGAAAATCATGTGAGGGAAAAATATCTTTTAAAACCTCACTGTTGGTGTGTGTGCATGTCTCACCTCGTCTTTGTCTTCGACCTGAATGTACAGAGGCAAAGCGAAGCCGACCTGCGCCAGCTCTGGAATCAGAACGCGATATTCAGAGCTGTTAAACCTGGGCGGATTATCATTTTTATCGATCAGCAGGATGGTGAAGGTGGTCATGACGGTGGCAGACGAGGGTGTGCGATCGTCATTCAGCTCTGTGGCCTGCAGAGAGACACAAAGACATACAGCGGTTAGGAGACTGCAAAATGAGACTGCAAAGGACATTTGGAAGGAGAATCTGTAAACCTGGAAATAAAGACAATATTTTAGATTTTTAAACCATTTCAAATCAAAGACA
>NC_081768.1:5217886-5284123 GCF_963082965.1 Carassius carassius
AAAAATAAATAATTTTATGAAGTTACAATTTTGTTTGATTCCATGATCTATTTTACTGAACATGAGTATTTACAATGCAAATCCAAATTATTTTAATTTACTGTTACTTATATCTTGTCTTTTAACTTTATTAAGATCAGATTCTGCAGGTAAAATTACAATAATAAGGTGACTTGACTTGGACTTGACTTGACTTACTACAGGACTTGACTTGACTTGACATAACTTGTGACTTGACTTGCCCAAGAAAAAATACTTGGGACTTACTTGAGACTTGAAGGTTAAGACTTGAGACTTACTTGAGACTTGCACATGTGTGACTTGGTCCCATCTCTGTGAACAATGAACAAATATGGAACACATTGAATTAAACATGAACCTATTGTAGTTGATGAACTGAAATTATTTTCTTGAAAAACATATTCCATACTTGTTTTTTGCTTCAAAATTCTTTTTTATAGTGTCGGTACATGCAAAAACACCACAAAAAAGATGCAGACACACAACACTGTCATCCATGTCTCTAATGTAAGGAAAACATTAAAAGGAGCTCTAGAAAAGGAAAGGAGAAGCAAAAGAAAGACAGGAGATATACAAGTGACAGAGACAGACGAAACCAGAGAGGAACGGATGTGATAATAGAGGGAATCTGGCAGTAAGCAGCATTAACGTTTAGTCTTCAATCTCCTCAATTTGTTCAGCTCTGCCTCTTTATTAAATCAGAGGGGGAGGATTCTGGCAGAAATCCCACAGGTCTGCCGTAAGTGAGGGCACACAGGGGCCAGCGCGGGAAGACAGACACAGCCAATAAGATTTAGGATGAACAAGTCTTATTGACAGGAAACAATTGCTCACAATCACTTTCTTTCTTCCCTCCCTCTCGTTCTCTCTCCTCCTCCTTTTTGAGCAATGGAGCAGGACTCACAGAGAAATCACAAGGTTATAATGGTGTTTTGTGATGGAGGGATGTGGAGTGAGTGGAGGATGGAGGTGCGGCGATGCTGTGGGTCCAGGTTAATCATGAATTGTGTCGTTAAACCCCCCCCTTGCACATCTCCTCTCTATCCCTCCATATAATAAATGCACTGACCTCCAGCACAATGTACTCTAGCCCAGTGTTCGAATTGAGGGGGGGCTGGGGGGGGTCCGGGGACCCCCCATAAGCATCAAGGGACCCCCCATAAGGCCCAAAAAAATGACCTTGGGGGGTCCCCTGGTTTTTCATTAAAACTAAAATAGAAACAATATTTGACATAGCCCTATCTATCTATTTTTTACCAAAGTATTGCGCTGCCGCTCCATAGACTGTAAAAAGTGCCGCTCCCATAAAAAGCTACTTCAAATTAGATGTGCATCTGAAAATAGGCTCAAGTGCGCCACACGCTGTTTTCTGAAGGAATTTACAGACTGCGGGCGCGACGTCGCTGTGTGATTGGCTGACAGAGTGATCCTTCGTCATTATTTTACCTCACGATAACGGTAAGATAATATTTCTTTGTTTTATAATTGTTTGGTACACCTAATTTATTGCTACTGATAAGTGTTTATCTTAGAATCAGAGAGTCACTTATAATCTTGGTCTGTCAATAGTTGTTTTTTTTTATCTTATGATGCTAGCTCACTATCGGCTTGTTAGTTGTAATTAGCCATCTAACCTAATTCTGAGAAAAATAGAATCTTGTTTGGAGCTAGCATTGCACCCATTCTGAATTAAACAAATCATTTTAAATCTAGTAACCTTAACTGCTCAAAAACGGTGTTAATTTAATTAAGGACATTATTACTGATGAAAATGTTCATCAGGTGAAGGCTTTTTTTGTGTCAACGATGATAAAGCAGGGTTGCTAACTCTCACGAATTGTGCGTGAGACACACATGCATTGATTATTACGCCGAAGACAAACATGCAGATCAACCGTTTTTGTTATGAATTGTATCCTATTTTCCATTATTATGTATAGCCTAATACAATTAGTGTAGTATTTAAGGTTAAGTGGAGAAAAGGATTTTAAATTCAATGCAAAGAGGCAAATTAAAGTCATTTTGTGGCCAGAAAAATAATAATTTCCATTTGCAATGCCATTGTTTACCCACTCTAATAAATATACATACTCTAGTTGCTCAAAAGAGTATTGCAGGTCATAACTGCTTAGTTATTTTTAGGTTTTGCATTTAAATAAATATTTAGACATGATCAAACACTAGATTATACATTTTAAAAAGATACTCGTATAAGCACACACAAGTGAATATTAATTAATGCAAGAAAATACTGAGTTTAACCCAAGAAAAGTAAGTACAGTAGGCCTATTCATGTGAATTGATAGTGAATCAAGAGATCAAAATTGATTAATGGTCATCAGCATCGTAATCGTATCAAATTATTTCTATTTTTCCCTCTTGTAGAAACACTATTGTGACAAAACATATATTTAAACATATACTCTCATTCACCACTATAGAAGTTTACCCAACTATGACAACTTCTGCTTGAAAATATGAAAGGGTTATGTAACTACATTCAAGATAAATTAGTTTTTTTTAATGAAATAAAATGCCTACATGTGCACTGTTCAAAGTATATCACCATTAATAACCTTAATAAGTAGCATGAATAACATGGAGTGCTTTCTTAAATATATTCACAGTAACGACAACAAATATAATATTACAACTTACATCTTACATTATTTTCTCAGATATGGACAAGGGAAAGAAGAGAAGAGCCATCTTGTTATTTCATAGATTTTTATTTAATTTTACATAGTAAATGCTCAGCTGCAAAAACATGTTATGAAACACACAAAGTAAATTAGATTCACAAGTAAAGTAAAGTAAATTATATTATTATATGAAATAAATAAATACAAATATGTATATTATTAGTTGTTTTTTTTGGGGGGGGGGGGGGGGGGGGGGGGGTTGGGGGACCCCCCAAGAGCTTTGACTCAATTCGAACACTGCTCTAGCCTATCCAAGCGCTGTGAAGTTGAGAAATTAGTTTTATTACTTTTCACTCAAAATCAATAATGCCACCAATAAGAGAGAGGGAGACGGAGAGCGAGAGAGAATAAGAAGATAAAATGGTAAAAAAAAAAATACATATATACTGTAGGAGCAGAGGCTCAGGAGAGCGAGATAGATAATGAAAATCTATAACTTATGAATATTTTGGGAGGTTTTTCTTGCTTTGCTTTGTTTTGAGTTTCACTTTTCGTGGCAATCATTGATTTCAATTTAGAGGACTACAGCTATGCAGTTTATGACTGCAAATTTAGCAGAAGAATCCAAAACACATTTATATAACTGTCCGGACATGAATATACATAATATTACGGGCATAGAAAGAGGCAACAATAATAAGTGAACATTTAAACGTAACAGTCAACAAGACTGGATCTGATATCTAACTACATGAATCACTTGGAATTCCTTGTCAAATTTTGATTATGATGTAGAATTATCAGAATATTATATTAAGTTTTGAGTACACAAAAAATAAAAAAAGAATACAAAAAGTAGGCATTTTTATATACTTATGTGCTGGTGAGACTGGGCACTGTTACATAACTGATGGTGTTATATGGTCATTTATTTGTCATTGCGGTTGTGCTTTGGAAGTTAAAATAAAGCATAGGCAACTTGTGCAAATTTACAGACACCAGCAGTAGTTCAATGACTTCTTATCAGACCAGAGGCGATAATGATGACAAGTGTGTGTTCCGACCCAGAGAAATAATGACAGAAATCTACAGAGACCCAAATCGGCACCAATCTTTTGAAATCAGAATCCCACACAGAGCAGTTTCTGGTCATTTTCAGCTCAATTTGAATAAAGTGCTAACTTAAAACAGCTCTTTACTGGGGTGTCTGAAGAACCCAGACATGTCGCGACCAAAAGTTTGTTGGTTAACAGTATTTTCATATAGACACACACATGTTACAGCACATTATAAATAGTGTCGAGAGAAACTATGTGAAAGCTTTGAAATTGGTTGGTTTTATAGATTAACTGGTCATAAATTGTCAAGTATCACAAGTATCAACAAACATAAACAAAGATAAAAACACACAAGCGTTTTCTAAAAACCAACCAATTTCTTATGGGTCCACACACTTTTTTTTGTCACCATATGCATACAATGCTATTAAAAAAAATTGGGGTTGATAAGATTTTTTTTTATAATGTTGAAAAAAAAATATGCTTACCATGCATTTATTTTTAAAAAATCTGCAATATTGTGAAATATTAATACAATTACTTTTTCTTTTTGAATATTTTCTAATGTAATTTATTTGTGTGATGGCAAAAGTGAATTTGCAGCATCATTACTCCAGTCTTCAGTGTCACATGATCATTCAGAAATCATTCTAATATGCTGATTTGCTGCTAAATAAATATTTCTTTTTAATATCAATGTTGAAAACAGTTGAAACTATGATAACCCAAACCCCAAAAATATGAATGGTAGTATGTACCATATTAACAACAGTCATTTAAGATTTTCAGTATCACACATGTGGGGTTTGACTGGAATAATTTGCTCTAAAGTGCTCTGTTTCTCCTCTTTTGTTCTTTTTCTTCTCTCCTCTCGCCATACAACCCAGGAGGAGGGAAAGGTGTGTGTGTGTGTGTGCGTGACTATTTCAGGATCCTAAAGGCCTCTCTTAAACGGAGCTCTCAGAAATGGAGAGATAGGAACAAAGAGTTTCCCTGGCAGAGGTCTAGAGGGACATTAAAACACATACACACTCCTCCAGTTTTTGGCCCTGGAACTGTCGGCAGGGCACGAAGATAACAATGACATCACTCACACACTGTATGTCACATGGTCACTCATTCCAACAGTACAAGGCATAATAGATTAATATATTTCTATCATTAAAAAAAAGAGCTTCAATGGAAACAATAGCATCTGACCGTGTTTAAAAAGAGTTGATATGATCTATGTCACAAAAATATTTATTTATAATTGAATATCAAAATTTGAAGTATAATGCATATGGTAGTAATGTACTCCAAATAAGTTTTACATGCACAGTAAGCCTGGACAATCCAGTCAAGTTTAGTGTAATGAGAAGAGTTTAGCACATTTACTTTGTAATAGCTATGCAAAAGAGTTAAAAATCTATTGAAAGCTCCAGGGTCAGTGAGACCTTTTCACACACTGATCCTGATATGCTCAATGTGGGTAAATGGCTCGATAAATTACAGTCACACTCTGCAAATATTTACAGTAGAATCAATAGAGCATCTGGCAGAGATCCCAATGAGTTCAGCGCAGGGGACGAGAGACTAACCAGAGCTACTACACAAGAATTTCTAGAAACAGAACAAATCTACTTATATGTAATTTCATTCCTCATTTAAAATCAGTCTTGACCTTGACACAATACAGAATAGATTTTAATAATGCATTAGTGGATTTGAATCTCACGCAGGGTTGAAAGACTTATGATAAATGGTTTTAAGAGCTTAAGGAACTTAACTATTCTGATTCCATTTACACAAAACGTTTCCAGTTTCCCAACAAATCTATGAACAGCTCTTTCGGAACAACTGAGGAAGCGCTCAAAAGTATCTGTCCAAATGATATATTAAAAACAGACGTCTCCAGGTTACGCATGTAACCATGGTTCCCCGAGGGAACTGCATCAAAACGCTATGGGAAAGCCTTCAGTGTGACCATGATCTGAATCACGTTTGTAATCAGTCCAATGGATGGGCAAGATGGGTGGATACAGCGGCAGCATCTGGTAGAATGAAGGAAGAGCTCGCAGGGATGCTGTAAGTATAGCAATGAGACGCAGCGTCTCATTCCCTTGGGGAACCATGGTTACATGCATAACCTAGAGATGTTCCCCTTCAGGGACTCGTTCTGTGTCTAAACATTATGCGAACGAGTATGCCCACTCCGTGAGACTTGAAAATCCCTGCCTAGTGTGGAAGAACACAGCAAAGTTGAGAGAAAAGGAGCCAGGAGTGGCGCAAAATGAAGGTATAGTACCTGACAAAGTAAACAGAGTTGATATCCCGCAGTGTCCTGAAGCCCAACTTCTGGAGGAGTGAGCCTTGACCCCCCCCCAAAAAAAGGGGAGATCAGAGGACTCAGGGCTATGGAATGGCATCCTAATCCACCAATTAGCATAAGCTTCACCTGGCCGGAGGAACCACGGAGGAAACATGTAACTAGTGATTCTCTCCCGAAAAAGACTGACCACTGAAAGGGGCGTGGATGTTTTAGTCAAAAGCCCCTTTCACACTGCACGTCGGACCCTGCAAATTGCCGGTACATTGCCGGGTCGCCTTCTGTGTGAAAGCAAACACGTCCCGGGATTGATTCAGGTATTGACGGGACGTGCGCTGTGTGAACAAAAGCCAGATCTAATGCCGTGTCGTAGTGATGACGCACGTCATCGTGCGACTCTTTTACCGGCTGTTTTGAAGAAAGATCAACGTTCGAGACAAAAACATATGTGCAAACTGTAATGAAGCAGAGTTCACTTAGTTCCTCACTTTCTGTGCTGACGCCGAGATCGTTCAACAGCTTCAGTGAAAGTATAATGTGCCTAACATTTTCGACTCGTACATTAGACGTCACGCCCTGATGTCACGTGTCGTTACGGCACATATCCCGGGTAATCACTGGCAGTGTGAAAGTGCAAAATCTACCGACCCGGGAACAATTGCCGGAACACTTTACCCGTGTATTTGCCGGAATCGCAGTGTGAAAGGGGCTAAAGACTATCCAGCGAGAATGACAGTCCGCAGATCCGCCTTCTGTTTAGAAGCCTTCAGCTTGGAAGTGGCACTCTGACTCCTGATATACTGGGGAAGTACGAGAAATGACGCTCCCCAAATGAGGAGCAGGACCACGGCTGGGGCTGCTCCCACCCAGTAGCCCCTGCTGACCTCATCACCCTCAATGGAGGAAGATAGGTGTGCTCTCACTTGAAAATTATTTTTCCCCCAAGAACTCACTGCATTTAGAGACTGAGGGAGAAAAAAGGGTGAAGCCCGCTCCAGTCCCTATCAAATAATATAAACATTTTACTAGGACAGACAACAATAATTATTGAACTGACACATACAGAGCGCTTCACTGAATGACAGAAGCCACCACTGTATCCACCGCACCTGCTTTTAAGCTCCCTGGTCTATACATTACCCCGCACATGACGTCTCGCTCATACATTGGACTGATTACATATGTAGCTTTTCGATGCAGGTTGAGTTCCTGAAGGCAAAATACTATATTGTATTCTACTCCATCCATCCATCCATCCATCCATCTTCTTCCGCTTATCCGGGGCCGGGTCGCGGGGGCAGCAGTCAAAGCAGAGAACCCCAGACTTCCCTCTCCCTAGACACTTCCTCCAGCTCATCTGGGGGGACACCGAGGCGTTCCCAGGCCAGCCGGGAGACATAGTCTCTCCAGCGTGTCCTAGGTCTTCCCCGGGGTCTCCTCCCAGTGGGACGCGCCCGGAACACCTTCCCGGGAAGGCGTCCAGGAGGCATCCGGAACAGATGCCCGAGCCACCTCAGCTGACCCCTCTCGATGTGGAGGAGCAGCGGCTCTACTCTGAGCTCCTCCCGGGTGACTGAGCTTCTCACCCTATCTCTAAGGGATTGCCCAGCCACCCTGCGGAGAAAGCTCATTTCGGCCGCCTGTATCCGTGATCTTGTCCTTTCGGTCATGACCCAAAGCTCATGACCATAGGTGAGAGTAGGAACGTAGATTGACCGGTAAATCGAGAGCTTCACCTTGCGGCTCAGCTCTTTCTTCACCACGACAGACCGGTACATCGACTGCATTACTGCAGAAGCTGCACCGATCCGTCTGTCAATCTCCCGTTCCATCCTTCCCTCACTCGTGAACAAGACCCCAAGATACTTAAACTCCTCCACTTGAGGCAGGAACTCTCCACCAACCTGAAGTGGGCAAGCCACCCTTTTCCGACTGTATTCTACTGTATTCTAAAATAAAACCCTTTTACAAATAATCTTGTTTTAAAACAGCTAAAATGTTGAAATTGAACAAATCCTTTTGAGAAACTGTTTTTTAAAACTCAAAAACACTTTTTTTATTGAATTCTCATGAGAACTACATCTAGGTTTGAGTCTCACCTTTACTGTGATTGTGAATCCGGAAGAGTACAAGGGGTTTTCCCGGTCCAACTGTCCACTCACTGTCAGGGATCCGCTGATGTAGTCGAGAGCAAACATACTGTTGGTGTTACCTGATGAACAGAATAATAAAAGGAAGCTGAATTTTGTGTCAATAGGGTTGAAAGGTGGTTCTGTTTGCACTGAACACTGTCACATTAAACTGAAGAGTCTGTACCCTCATTACACTTTGACTTTTTAGAATTTAGATATTTTAATAATTGGACGGTCTTGATTGTAAAGTGGTTAAATGTCTGTGCCCAAACTTAAAGGTTCTAGGTCAATATCCTCAGAGGCGTGGGTGAAGCAGAGGGTCGTTGAGTTCCCTAATCACCATTCTGCCCTAGAGCAGGGCACTTAACCTCCACTCCAGGGGGAACATCCCTATCGTCAGCTAAGGATTTAAAAGAATTCATCTGAATTTCCCTATCCTAGAAATAAAGCCTGAACGATATGAGAGTTTATGCCAAAAATGTAAAAAATTTGCAGTGGGAATAATTCTAAAACAATCATTGTAGATCTATCTATCAGTCTGTAAGGCTTGTTCCCCTTCAAAGGCTTTGCTTTTCTGACTTTGCTTTTTTAGAGAATTTGTTGCATGAAAGTCTTTAAACACTATTAATTTCCATGTAATTCTACTTCACCGCATTCCAATTTGCAGCGCAATCATGCACACTTTTGCTCATAAATCTAAACTGTAATTTAAAGGCATTCTTAATTTAATTCTGAATAACACACACAACCCTGGTTATATAATGTAAGTCAGACGTATGCTACCAAAGGCAGAGAGAAGGCTGAGTTATAACATTTTAATTGAACATTATGAGATCAAACAATTCATATATACAGTATGAAAAAATAATACAAATAAATACTTACATGAATAATGAACTGTTCAGAATAATATTTATAACATGCATTTACAAAATAAAAAGGAGTGACTGTGTGTGTATTTATATTAGTGTATTTATATCACTCCAGCTGTGATATAAAATATCACTCATACTGCCCATAACTTCAGGATTTTGGGAGAATTGTAGATTTTCTACAAGCTCCAACACAATGATGAATATAACTGGAACATTATGGTCATAAAGACAATTTTAATTATACTAGGTGTTACTAAATTATACTTCAATGCTTAGCTTAACAAAATACTTGTTTAAACACCAGATACAGACAAAGAGTGAGAAACAGAAACAAAATCCTTCCTCTTCTGAACTGTCTGACAGAGAGCAGGAGTGCGGTTTGGGACTAGACCTCTCCCTGGTCGGGGATAGAGGAAAATAATATCTTCCGACCCTGTTAATTAATCCGTTACTCCTGAGATATCATGCTGGTTTTGGGTAATTAGTTCAGCGCTTGGCAGCAGTGGCCCAAACTTTAGGGCTATAATAGAGCACTAGACCAGCTCACCATCCAATCCACCATTCTTTTATAATTCATCTTCCACTCAAAACATTTCATACTCCCTCAATAAACTGTTCATCTCATTAACACCATACTTTGCTTAATTATATGATATTTCATTAATTATTTTCATTATATTTTCACATCCCTCTGTCCATCTCTCACAGCTGCAGTGTATATGCACTGCACACTAATTAAGTCCAGCAGATGCAGATGGTGCACAGAGTGACACACAATCTGTCTTCTCTACAGAGGTGGAAAGAGTACAAAAATATTCTACTCAAGTAAAAGTACCATTACATTAATGAAATTTTACTTAAGTACAAGTAAAAGTACCAGTCTAAAAATCAACTCAAGTAAAAGTAAAAAGTAGCTCATTTAAAATTTACTCAGAGTAAAAATTACTTAGTTACATTTTAACAGTGGGAGGGAGTCAATAATGGGACAGGCCAAGGGTGTCAAACTCAGTTCCTGGAGGGCCACAGTCCTGCACAGTTTAGATTTAACCCTAATTAAACACACCTGATCCAGCTAATCTAATAATTTAGGTTTATTTGAAAACTACATGATATGTGTGCTGGAGCAGGGTTAGAACTAAACTCTGCAGGGCTATGGCCCTCCAGGAACTGAGTTTGACACCCCTGGGATAGGTCTATTAATCTCAAACTAGTTGTTTTTAATTAAAGGAATCAGTTATTTAGAATAATAAAAAATGTGGGCTGTTACCAGGCAAATCAGTATCAACAAACTCATCTTTTAATGCAGAGGAAATGCAGAAGATTCATTGGAAGTGGCATTTAGATGTATTACACTGTTTAGTGCAGGACAAGAATACATTTAACCTGCAGTTACAAATGCATGAATAATGTTTTGATATACAAGACATAAAATGTTGAATACTCATTTGAAATGATAAGAAATTAATTATTTTTAAAAAATCAAAAAATACTTTAAATGTGAAATTAAAATGGCCAGTATGTGTCAGCAAGTCACTGTTAATAAGTGAGTCATTGCGACTGAACCGAATCATTTAAACGGTTGATTCATTCAGGAACGAAACACTGTCACGTTGCTCAGAGACGCAAAACTGTGCTTTGGTGGCTGTGTTTGGAATTATTTTCTGTTTTAGAAATAGAGCTAAAAAAGGCAATATTGTGTCTGAACGCAAGTCTCTTAATTAACTTTTTTACTGAACTGTTATATATATGTATGTATATATTCATGATGATTTTTGGTGGAAAAGACGGCATTCTTTGTGTGATTTTGATTTAATATATGAAATTATATAAATATGTGAATTTTCTGCCCCTATATCTTAAATTTTGTGATCATTCTAAATGCACTTTAGGAGACACAGTGAAAGAACGCACTATAAATGCGCGCGCACATCATTAAAACAAAAAACATGATATTATCGCAGATGATATATATAGCACACTCCTCACTACTGTCTTTTTGGCTAATTTATGCAAAACCTCTTGCTAAAATGTCAAAGCTTCATTTTAACCACCAATGCAATGATGGTGCAATTACTTAGCTTACCTCTATATTCTTGCGAAGGGTTGATGTCTTGTCGAGATTTTATAAGCTGCTGGTCTTCCTAGGCAAGTACAGCTTACACTGCATAATAGAGCATACATATGGCCAGGGGTTCACTTCATTTCCTTCGAGTTCAACTTCAGAATATGACGGGGTTTCGTTTTCAGCGGTGTCTGCACCACTAACGCCTGTTTTGACCGTCTGCATCTTTCTTGTGATTTTAGCGCCAGTTTGCCCTCCTGCCCATTATTTACTGACGTAGTTTCCAGGGAGCGATTTATTTTATTTATTTATTTTTTTTACTCAGTAATTAATGTGTTTTCAAATGTAGCGAAGAACAATACTTTAAACAAAATATACTTAAGTAAAAGTAAAATTACAGATTTTAAAAATTACTTTAAAAAGTATTAGTACACAAAAAAGCTACTCAATTACAGTAACGCGAGTAAATGTAATTCGTTACTTTCCACCTCTGCTTCTCTAACAGTCTTCTTTTGTACTTTATGATAGATCTCACCTCTGTACAGCTCTCATCACGTACAATCATGTACTCCTAAAGATCATCAGCCCCCCCGATCGTTCCGTTCGCTACCTACTCACTCCTACATTCCTCCACATCCCCATTCACATGTAAAACCTTCCAACCTGCAGGTGCCACTGTAGTGCCCCCCCCCCCCCCCAGAGCCCCCCCTAAACTTCGCCTATGCTCCCTACTCATCCATCACAGCTGTTTGCCATTCAGAACTGAATTAAATGGAAATGCCTTTTAATTTCCAATTTAAGCCCTGCATTTAAACTCAAATTAAATTTGAATTTGAAGTCCCAAACCAGAAGCAGAACTGCAACTGGAATTCGATGTAAGAAAGTAGAATTCCAGTTTCATGAGGAAAAATCATACAGCTGTAAATAATAACAAAAACAAGGGTTTGTCAAGACAGTCTACAATGCCAGATAGTTAGATAGACATACTTTTATTCTTCCTCGTTCTTCTCCTCTCGGGTGTTCAGTTATGCTATATTGGACACAGCCTCACCGCTGCAGCACTGGCAGTGGATTGAGACAGAGCTTGTTGAGCATGCATGAGCAACTCAGAGCTGCCCTGCAGAGATAGCTGTGATTTATACATTCAAATAGCAATCTGAACCATCTTCGTAATGGAAATCAAACAATGGGAGTATACCCAGATTGACTGAGAGTGCTTGAAACAAGTGAATGTATGCGCGTCTGTCAGCATCGATATATTGGCTCCTTTGGGCATCGGCGGCCAATTAGAACACACACTTTAATTCACTTTCCCAATTGCCCAGTGTGAAATCAAATGTCCAGCTAAGAGCCCCGTTGACCTGATGGATTATTTCAAATTAGCATTTTCGGCCGTTCACTGGAGTAAGACCATACTGATTTGAAAAGATAATCAACCTTATCTGGTAATGCAAATACATTTCTGAAGGTGAGGTGCAGACTCTGATTCATTTCATTCAGAGGTCGTGAAACGGTAATTATAAACTTAGCATGATGAAAGATTTTTGAAATATATTCTCATTATGTATCTGTGAATTAAATAAGAGTTGCATGAAATGAAAATTTTAGGAATTTAAATTTTATATACATTTTTTAAATTATAATTATTTAAAATCAGGGGGTTTATCGTTAAATATAACTATAATATAAATTATTAAAATAAATATGAAATATTATTATCATAGTAAAATTATTGCAATAAAATAAAATATAAGTTTTGTATTTAAAATAAAATAACTAAATCAACTAAATAACTAAAATTAAATGAAGTAACATGTAATAAATGTAATAAATAATATAGCCATATTTCTAAAACAAATATTTAAAAGAACAAGAATAAGATTTAACTAAATAATTAAAAGAACAAGAATAAGTTTTAACTATGAAACCTTATGTCTATTTACACTTATGAATTTAGCAAACACTTTTGTGCAAAGTGACATACAGTGCATTCATGCTGTATATATATTTTTTACCAGTATGTGTGTTCCCTGGGAATTGAACCCACAACCTTTTGTGTTGTTAAATTAATATAGAACATAAAAGTAAAACTAATTCAAAATATTATCAAAAACTATACAATTATGTCAACAATATTAATATAAGACTGTTCCAAACACTTCTTATGAGATGTTTTGAGAAAATTTAATTAAATAAATACATAAATAAATGACTTTTTGTAATGCAAAAACTAACAGCATTAGGTAACAAAGACATAAGAAATGCTCAATTTAAATGTTAAATATGTTAATAAAATAAGAAGAGGGATTTTATTTATTTATTTATTTAATTACTGACTTATGTCTTGTTTGGAGCTTGATAGATCAATAATTTAAAAAAAATCTCAAATGACATAAGGGTGAGTAAATAATATCAGAATAATTCTTGTATAAATTATTCCTTCAACTAGAGCAAAACAAAACGCAGGTTAATAATTAAGTAACTGTACACAGAGTCAGCAGAAGAGAGCTGTGATTTAGAGACGACTACATTAGCGTGATATAAGCAGACTCTTCAGAAGACCAGAATGATGCTGCGTTTAACCTGACAGAACAAAAACTCTCCCCCGCAGAGATTGACATCTCATCAACACACAGGGTGACAGCAGAGAGAATTCACTGTTGGAGAAATCAAGCTCAGCTGAAGTTGATGGAGAGAATAAAGAGGTGAGTGTGAGTGAGTGGAGCTGTGCAGGAGAGCAGATAGCTCACTCGCTCTAATCCTGCGGAGAGCCAACAGCTAAGAGAGGTTAAGACAAGCACACCAACACACCACAGCAAAGACAGAGAGCTGCTGCTAAATTACAGCGCTGGGGAAACCCTTTCATTATGCCCTTTAACGGAGTTCAATTACTGTCTATTAGATGAACTAAATATGATTTGTTAACTATTTGTTGAACAAGAGCAACATGTATTATTATTATTATTAGTATTATTATTAACACTTCTAAAACAATAATATTATAGACTGTTGAAAGGTTTTTAATCAGTCATAATTTTTTATTCATAATTGTATTTTGCAAGCATGATCAAAAGTGACAGAAAAGCATTTATAATGTTACAACAGACATATCATTCATCATAATTTCCACAAAAATATTAAGCAGCACTTCTGTTTTCAAACTAAATATTAAGGTGCATTACTATTTTCAAAATGTATATTATTGAGAAATGTTTCGGAAGCAACAACTCAGTATATTTCCTAAATATTCAACTTTGCCAAGTTTTTTTTGTTTTGTTTTTTAGTTTTTTTAGCAAATAAATGCAGCCTTGGTAAGCACAAGGGACTTTAAAGGGATTTAAAAAAATAAAAATAAAAATAAAAAAATCTTACTGACCCCAATAATATTATTTAATCACAATTATAATAAATAGTGAAAAACAACTTTAATTATTGTTGTTTTTGTTGGTGTTGAAAGTAACTCAAACAAGCACTGTTTATAACTCAAGGCTAAATTATCAAGTCAACATTAAATCAATATTAGCTCTGTTTTTAATAAAAACTATACAACATTAAATATGATTTCACCTGCAGCAAGGATAAAAAACATTGTTTAATTCATGAAACTATCAATATTCCAGAGACCAATAGTCAGTTGTTCTATTTAGCCTATGACATGTAAATAATTTGGCATACGATAAACATACAATAAATGTATGATTTAAAAAAATCCCCCACTTGATCCAATGTCAAATACAGATCCAGCCGAGAACTACATTTCTACATTTCCATCCATGTAATAAATGTCTTATGAAGCAGCAGTTTCCAGAAACATTCCTCATCTAATGTCGCAGCCCTATGTGTGCTGACACCCTTCCTCCCAGACAGCGCTTGTTTACCTTCTGTTTGTGAAGGCGCTGTAAAATCAATTAAAGTCACAGTCCATCATCTGCACGTCTGAGCTTAGCTGAACCTCACGTTAAAGAAGAGGAATGAGACTCCCCTGCCCTCAGCCTCTGTTTCCGCGGCACCTGCTATCTCTCTGTTTCAGACTGATTTACTACAAGAGCTGCGTCGCCAGCCTTGATCTTAGCCATGCTAACAGAGCGACGCAAATTAGCTCACAGTTATGGGTTAGCGAACCTGCGCAGCAGATAGCCACACTTTGTCGCATCTATCAAGTCAGTCAGGCAACAAATTAGTGGACATGCCATGAATTAGTGAATAATTTCATTAGGCTGTCAGCGAGCAGGAGAGGAGTTGGAGTGAGGGGTGGGTTTCAGTGTCAGTGGAAATTAAAAGAAATTAAACAGTGGGTTTAAAAGACAAAATACAGCAAGAATTTGGGTGAAAAATCTGAGTCTGAACATCTTTACAACCAAATCAAGATTCACCTATAACTTAATTCAAAATCTACAAAAAAAATTAGGGACTGCAACCACAAGTATAAAAAAATAAAATAAAAACACACTCTGTGTGGCCTTATCATATGAATTTTTATACATAGATATTTTACAGATATTTCTATGAAAACTAGGAAAAGCTACTTTATAGTTCAAGCTGTGAAGTTTCATTTGTAGCTTTTTTTAATAATTTTCTTGTTTCTTCTTCTTCCTCGCCTGTGTTTTTGATCGGGAGATTGTGGTCTCATTCAGAAAATGCATAAGAGCACCCCTAGGTGTATAACATTGAAAAAACGGAGACTCAGAAAATTTGGTATTTGACAGGGAAGCATTTTTTCTGAAAATCGTAACTTGTATGGCACATATTTTGCGTGGAAAGAGTAAAAGAGGTATATGAGTCTGCACAAATGTGTTAATTGTGTTCCAGTTGTTGAACCAATTTGTTTATTAAACACAACAATTAATTTAGGAATAAAATAAATGACTGTTCTATATGTCAATCAATGAATCATTTATTCAATCGATTTGTTCAAAAACATTAATTTATTCAGTAACTCAGTAGCTATTCGTTGCCAGAAGACACACAACAAGTTAAATGTCTGGAACTATTTTGACTGCGGAGCAAAAACACACATTGTCAGTTTACACATAAAATTGTAAAATTATAATTTCTTACTTAAATATCTTACTGTCAACACGTTCTCACTCCCATCTCGTCACATTCTGACACTTGGTCAGGACACCTTTAGTGTCGCATTTCGAAACTCAAGGTACCCCTTTAGCGTCACGTTTCGACGTGCAAGGTCCTCCATTGTTTTGAGTTGTATGTCTTAATTTAACAGTTTGTATGCATTTGTAAAAAAACTGAAATAATTTTATATAAATTTATACTTTCATTTGAGCACCTAACCCCACCCCTACCCTAAACCTACCCACTTCTGAACAATATAAAACATGCAATAGGCAAATGTAAGTGCAGTCAAAGGTCTTTATTGCAAAATATAACCATAAACAAGCAGTATAAAAGCATTACAATCAAGTCATGTTGCATTCCAAGTCCTTCTGAAGCCGTGAAATGTCTTTTATGCAAAGAAGACAGTAAAACATAAGGTTTTAATAGCTGAAAATGATCCCACTCTGTTTAAAACGCTCACATCTCATTCAAAAAGATACCCCCGTCCCGTAGCATGAAGCAATCAGTCACGAGACAAATGAGAGCCAAAAGCATTTCACAACCAAGGTTGATGTAATGCTTCTTCTGGTGGCATTTTTTTAATATACAAAAATTTGAATTTGTGAATACACAGACTGCAGCTTTATGGATGAGCTTTACTCTGTATGGAGACAGCGATGGTGTCTATTCCCCTCAAAAATCAATTGGTTTGCCTCAGAGGACCTTGAATAGTAATACTTTTAGATAAAATAATGACTGTAGTTTTATCTGCCGGTAAAATATATATATTTAAATATATATATATATATATATATATATTTTTTTTTTTTTTTTTTTTTTTGACAAATAGTAGGTTTTAGGGGTTGGGTTATGTGCTCATAAATGTGTAAATACTGTATACACAATAATGGCAATATTATTATTATTATTTAATCACAACAAAAAATTCCCAGTACCTTTCGTGTCGGCATCTTGATGCCAAGGGTTTCTTATTTAAAGCAATAGAGCACCCTGCACATAAAAAATTATGCTAATGGGGTACCCTGTGCGTCAGAAAGTGACACCAAGTTGTCCTGACCAAGCGTCAATATTTGAAGAGTTGGGAGTAAGAACGTGTTGACCATGTTTGTGTGCCTCATTGAGGGGTATCTTAACAACTAGGTGTACAAGATATCACTATCAACATGACTGTGCAGTCAAAGGTAAACTGAGATAATAACAGAAACTGAAGTATATTAACAATCATGTTCAGATGAGGATTCACGGTGACCCATGATCCACAATACTGTGTGTGGCGCACCTGAGCGTGCTTAGAAATGGTCTGACAGAAAATCAATTTCACATCACTGATAATAAGTTGGATGAATGAAAAACAAACATGCTATGTCAGGGGAATAATTGAAAATGAAACAATGGGAATGTTTTTTGTTCTTAAGGGGGTCTGGGACTAACCCAGCCCTACCCTCTCAATGTATGGGTTCTGCATTTTGCTATTCATCGCAACAGCTCCAATTCTTGACAAAAGAACAGTGCCACGTACCTATCATTGTTTCCTCCTGGAACCTTTGAAACAAACACCTGCTAACTAGTGCCAGAGTTCCCATCTCCCCTGGCACAAACAGTCACAGCTTCATGTGCGCACGTCTGCTGTAATAGTGTCTGAGCGTAATGCGTTTGTGCAATAAACGAGGGCAGAGTGTGGGCATGTTGACAGAGGCTGGGGCACAGGAGATTAACCCCGGGCAAGGCCTGTCTGTAGTCACTGAGTACTGGACCTATGCCAGTCCATTGTTGGCCAGAGAATGGGGTGACGGTGGGGCCACTGCAGGCGGAGAAGGGAGCACAGCCTTCTTGGTAATTATGGAGGATTGGGGGCAAAAGGTGTAGAGAGGAGGGGGCAGAAAAAAGCTGTTGAGGGGATAAAATTGAGTCCTGACAAACGTGACTGGGTACAGGTATGTTTGTGTAGCTACATGTGTGACACTCTTGCATATGCGCAAACACACATACAAATCTTTAGATTGCAAATCTATTTTTACGTTTTACCTATTAAAAAAAAAGGACAAAAAAGCACATTATTTATTTGACATGAAACTAATGTGCACTTCAATGTGTATTATACATATTGCGCATTTAGTAAAAAAAAAAAAATCTATTAAAAAAAAGACATCTGAATTAGAATTATGAGGCCAAATATAAAACTTGAAAGCCTATTCAAGTTTTGAACAAAGTCAGGGACTAAAAGCCACCAAACTAAAGCTGCATATCTATAGCAGGTGGAACAGAGGTCGTTCTCATTGTGACCCACCCCTTCACTGATCACCATCCAATCAGTGAGACAGAGAGTGCTGAGTGACAGCTGCTCAGCGATTGATCATCCATGAGGGTTCAAAGCAGCCATGATGGCTCTAAATTGCTTTGTGTGCTTCAGTGGCTTGACCAAACTGCCAATATACTGTGACAGCCGTTGGCTATATGGACCACTGCGCCCTCACCTGTCACCCACACCTGTGTAGGACGAGACTCCACAATACACCCAAACACACAATTCACACAGCCATTTTTCTAAACCTAAGACACAGACCTTTGTCAGGACATACACAAACAGTTCAACACTAAGAGGAAATGCACATACAAATGCATGAACACATAAAGCGTAACAATGTAGTGTTTGACAGCAAGGGAGTCGTGTACTAAATCTGTTAGGAAACTAATTTACCAAGCAACTGATATGAAACATCACATAATTTTTGTGATAAGATTTTTTATGTCTCCCGGGCTGCATTTATTTGATAAAAACGGTAATATTGTGAAATATTTTTGCAATTTAAAATAACTGTTTACTATTTGAAAATAATTGAAAATTAAATGTATTCCTGTGATGACAAAGCTGAGTTTTTAGCATCATTAATCCAGTCTTCAGTGTCGCATGATCCTTCAGAAGTATGCTGATTTGCTGCTCAAGAAACTTTTCTTATTATTATCAATGTTGAAATATTTTCAGGATTCTATATATTTCAGGATTCTAACATTATACATGTCTTTACTGTCACTTTTGATAAATTTATTGCATCCTTGCTGAATAAACATACTATTTTATATATAATAAAAAAAATCTTACTGACTCCAAACTTTTCAAGGTAAAGTATGTTATTATTATTATTTTTTTCATCTTTATCTTTTCCTTTTGGTATAGGCACCACTAACATCCACAAACTGGATCACACAAAAACAAATGTTTGTATGTATGCATGAATGTGTCGAGTGAAAATACTAGAGCAGGAGTCTTTGAAGTATTGTAGTCATCACTATTTCAAGATGCTTGAATTAACTTTTTCATTCAATGGACTGTGTGTGTGTGTGTGTGTGTGTGTGTGTGTGTGTGTGTGTGTGTGTGTGTGTGTGTGTGTGTGTGTGTGTGTGTGTGTGTGTGTGTGTGTTTGTGTGTGTGTGTGTGTGTGTTTTGCTGGGGTTTTCACATTACCGCTAGTAGTGAGCTGGAAAATGAGAAGCTAAAGCATCCACGACTCACACACATGCAAACACACTGTATACATATACAAACACATTTGGTTTTTCATTCATGGTGAAGCCTTCTGAGGTTGTGTCGTATTTACAAAAAATGACTGTGTTGAAAAATGCAGACAAATCAGTCATGTTCTGAATCAGAACAGTTGCCATCACTGTCTAGCAAAAACAGTCTAGAGTTGTCTAGAGTTACATTATAGTTTCAAGCTTGTTGAATTTTTTTTTTTAATATAATTAAATGAACAATATATTTTTAATCAAATATAAAAAATACAATAGCAAAAAACCTGACATTTATTTGATGTAATATTTAAAAATATATAAGAAAGTATAATATCAAGCATCAAGCTACATATGTGTGTATGTGTGTGTGTGTGTGTGTGTGTGTGTGTGTGTGTGTGTGTGTGTGTGTGCGCGCGCGTGTGTGTGTGTGTGTGTGTGTGTGTGTGTGTGTGTGTGTGTGTGTGTGTGTGTGTGTGTATATAGTTTTATTTACTTTTTTATTATTTTTATATATTTTGGCCCCACATCCATAAATGTTTTTGTTGTTGGTCCAAAGCAAAATGTAGTAGGGCAAATAAACAATCTAACCTTTTTACAAAATACAGCAAAGAAAACTAATGACAAATACAATTTTAGTAAATATAAAAATACAAAGCAAAAAATAAAAATGTATATTTATTTATTTTAATATTTTTAAGTGCATTATAAAATAAATATCATCAAAAATACATTATATTTGTATCTATGCATTTTTTTAATATTTGCATTAAATGTTAAGTTTTCTTGTTTTGAAAATAAATAAATAAATAATATATATATATATATATATATATATATATATATATATATATATATATATATATATATATATATACCCTAGTAAATGTAATTAAAATAGATTTATTTCATACTAAGTATAGTTCAAATCTCATGTTTACTGACATAATGCAAACATGTTTTAATCATCTGTGCACAATGCACATTTCTTAATATTAAGCCTAAAATGTGTTAACGTGTTCTATTGATGAGGATTGTATGATCTTTGAATAATATCGGCCTTTAAAAGCAAGTGTTTTAAAGTGTACCCAAAGTACAGTACTGTATACTTGAAATAGTTTAACTTTAGCACAATTTGATATACTTCAGTATATCTTTAGCACTACTTCCACACAATTAAAGTGCATTAAGCACAAAATTTGCCTAGTGGTTCCAACTTAACAGACTTTAAGTATACCAGTTTAGCACGCTAAAAGTACAATTGCAGACTATTTTTTATAAAACACATAAATATGTAGATTTATTTGTAGTATACTTTCTTAGCAAGACATTCTTTTCTAGTCAGTGGGCGGGTTCTTTGCAAAACAGTTCTCAAACTTTAGTCAAAAGCCTGGCTATGCAAAACCTACAAGTGGAAACCCACCACACGCTGCTGAAAGCTCTGAAATTAAAATGTTATAAAATATTCACATTGTGTTTGTGCAGCAGTCTCTCCGGACCACCAGTCAACACTTATCGAAATTCTGCCCGCCTCGTTCTCAGAAAAACACACGCGGATGAAAAGAGAGAGGGGCTCAAACACATGTAGCTATTATAAGAGAAAGACGAGTGCATAATCTGATGTGTGCGATCGAGTGTGTGATGAGACAAACGATTCTCTCTCACACACACACACACACACACACACAGACAGACACACACACTCCTTCAATGTTTAATCACCGTGAACCTACGTGCACCGCTTTTGCAACCGCTCACACAATAGCAACAGGAAAGCACTAATGTTGGGACGTGGTTCGAGGGTTTGGGATATGTTCTGGGCTTTGGTGATTAAAAGATTGTGTTTTCTCCAGGCTAATGCACTATGTAATGAGAATAATTTCAGAGCATTAGGAAAGACATCACAGAGTCTCGAGCGACTTCCAGACAAATTCGAGCCACACGTAAATGCATATAAACAAGCACACTCACATGGGAACATGCACAAAAAGAGCTGATATTTATGCCCTCATTATAATTATGCTTTCATACAGGTGAACACACACACGTAGTGATGTGCAGTTGATAGTCCTTCGCATATGTTCTTTTGTTACGGAGCGATATAGCAGCAAGAGACCCTGGCAACGTTGTTTAATCGACACGTTTTCTTCTGAACTAACAAATAGATGTTAACAATAGCCTGCATTACAATACAATGAATATAGAAGGTAATACTTTCAATTTTAACAAACATCTACTTCAAAAGAATGATAACACACTGAATAGATGACTCTGTGCTGTCAAATGGCAGTTTGTCTGTCTCTATAGAGGATTTATTCAAGTCTATAGTTGACCTGAATGACTTCTATTACCTATTCTATTACAGATTTAATCAAACCCCTTGAAAAGGACATGCCCAGCTTTCATAGGTTTTAAGGGAACGTAATAGTATTTTACAGAAAGCATGAACCTAAAGGAAAACGAGTGTCCAAAACAAGTCAAGGCAAAAGTGATTTACTATATGAATGAATAAAGAATTCAATTAAGGACATATATATTACTTTTTGGTTTACCCATCTAGCTTAAAATGAGAATAGAAAATAATCAAATGATATGAATTATCTTTTAAATCAGAAAACGGCCAACAGTTTAACAAAACCTCACCTATCAAAATAAAATAAAATAAAATAAAAAGCTGTGTATTCTAGAAAATTGCAAATCTTGGCAGGTAAAAAATAAAATAAAGTAAAATAAAATAAAAAGCTGTGTATTCTGGAAAATTAAAAATCTTAGCAGGTATAAAATAAAATAAAATAAAATAAAAAGCTGTGTATTCTGGAAAAATTAAAAATCTTAGCAGGTATAAAATAAAATAAAATAAAATAAAATAAAAAGCTGTGTATTCTGGAAAATTAAAAATCTTAGCAGGTATAAAATAAAATAAAATAAAATAAAATAAAAAGCTGTGTATTCTGGAAAAATTAAAAATCTTAGCAGGTATAAAATAAAATAAAATAAAATAAAATAAAAAGCATTCTGGAGAATTTAAAAATTTTGGAGGCAACTTCTAAATTGCTATAATTGCATTATATTATAGTAGATGTCTGTGTAATATTTAATTTAAAAAACTAATATTTTATATTTGTATATAATACTCCAAAAACTTTGGATTTATGGTTTGAAATGAAGTCAATCAGACTAAGTCATAATAGACGATTATATAAAACAGGAGCAAATTGTGAAGTTTTTACGTGGTATGAATCGCCAGAGTAATATCTTTAAAAGTCAAATGATAACCAAATCATAACCTTCTATAATGAACAAATAGTCCTAAACAAAGGTCAGATAGATTAACCACACAATCACCAAACCATCTACTCTACACACAGCATTTACAGCAAACAAAATAATACAAATCTTTCCCCGTTTTATATAGGCGTACAGAAACCATCTGATTTCATCTGACATGAAAAGCTGTTTTATGGATTATATGACATTATACAATCAATACCCTCACATAACAAATGCAGAATCCAGATTAGTGACAAACACACTGAGTCTGACAGTGCAATTAAACGCTAACTCTGACTGAGACAAGAGTGACATTTGAAGTCTATTTAACCAAAACACTTTACCAACTGGCACTAAAGCAAATCTTAACAGATATTAATAAGCAGAAAAGTACAATCCTATCAATAATCTAACTATCCATTTATGGTGTCTATTTGAATCTTTTAGTCTTTTTTTTTTACTCTAATCAATTTTAATGATTTCATCCACCTGAGCCATGAGGGAACCATGAATGTTTTGAAAGTATTGAATGTCATTTCGATAGCAAATTAAGCTTTTTAGAGTAATATGAAGAGAATTTAACCATTCTGATTCCACTGAGCAATTCTTGTTCTCTAATGATTCCATGAACAATTCTTTTAGTAATTTTTTGGATGAACAAATGGATGATATTTGGAAATTGCATATTGTAAAATGATAGGACCATTTCTGAATTCAACAGAACAGAAAAAAACAAATGGGAAATAAACAGTTCTTGGAAATGTGTTTCATATTCCACAATTATTGCATCTAGCAACCTTTCACTTCTCATTATCTTTTCGAATCCAATACCTAGGATTTAGCATGCTTGAGGCATTTCATCTGTGAAAAAAGGCATCTTTGCACTGCAACCACAGCTGCTTGGAAGGTGATCGTTCATTCTTGTGCACAGTGGACAGAGAAGAAGATGCTGATCATGATATCAGTAAAGTTTAAGGTGACTCTCATGCGTATATTGCATATTTTATGCATATTTATGCATATTGTACAGCGTTCAGTCTACATCAGTGGAAGAATGCAGATTTTCCAAAACCATCAATAACAGAACATTGTGGAAATCATTCGGATTCAAATTTTTTTTTTTAAAGCATCCATTCTCAAAAAACAAACAGGCTCTAAAGGACAAAGGGTCCAGCTGTCAGGACATCTTGGCAGTAAATGAATAAAGAATAAAAGGTGTTCATTGTCTGTACTTCAGGCCAGAGGAGTGACCCATCTGACAACCTGTCAACCCTCACATATACACACTCATTCAATATACACACCACCAGCCTCATCTGAAATTAAAGACCCATCTCTTACACATACACACACAGATATTTCATTATTAACTAGAGCTTATTGTAACCCAGGTCGCAGGGTTGACTATCGATCAGAGAGCTCAGGCCTCAAGGGGAATAATCAAACCCAGAGAGATAGATTGGAATCTTTGATCTCTCTGCTCAAAGTGTCAAGTGCATTCTTTAAAAAAGATCCACAGATGATTGAGCTTATTGAACTTTTCGGTTTGGTCGCATGTGCAATTGAATGGGAGGATATAAGTACTAGGTGATGTCTTCTGGAATATAAAAGATTGAATCAATGCACAACAAAAATGTAAAATCATATATACAGTAAAAAGATGCAAGAAAGCAAAGACCAATCAAAATGCAATATGCAAATATCTGTAAGAAAGAATACCAATCTATGTCCACATTTGCAACCAAAAATGCATGTCACATGACCATTCATGCAGATACAACAATAAGCATCAGGGTTGCCAGGTTTTCACAACAATACCTCCCCCATTGGTACTCAAAAATTGCGCAAAACTAGCCCAATTGCATTTAGAGGGGGTCCCCCGGTAAAAAAAAAACAGTTTGGTCCGTTTACACTGAAACGCAACCACAGAATTTTCAAACTAAAATGGGGTCTGCAGTGTTTTTAAAAGTCTCAGAGTAATGTAAACACACTAGTGTAAATGTAGCCTCTATCAATGTAGGTCAAGTTCATTTCGTAAAGTTAAAAAAATATGTTTACAAAACAACAGCCCAAAACAGCACAATTTAAGGGGATAGTTCACCCAAAAATTCTGTTATAAACTACTCACCCTAATCTCATTCCAAACTTATAAGAACGTGAATTAAGATATTTTTTATGAAATCCCAGAGCTTTCTGACCCAGCAATGCAAATACCACATACAAGGACATCAGCAAAATAGTCCATGTGACATCAGTGGTTCAACCGTAATGTTATGAAGCTATGAGAATACTTTTTGCTAGCAAGAATGGAGGTCTAATGGGTTTGGAACAACATGAGAGTGAGTAATTAATGACAGAATTTTCATTTTTGGGTAAAGTATCCCTTTAAGGCAAAAAATCTGAATTTTAGGGGGGAAATGCCCTGCAATGGAAAGCTTGAATGTCATTAAGCACTTGAATTGTGGAATTTCAATACTTAAGAAGTGCAGCTTTGTACACACATGAAATAATGCTTGTGGATCCGGTTCTGTTGTGAAAATCTCACTGCACTGTTTAAGTACTACAAACTTCTGTAGACAACATTAAGCCATTCATCTGAAAGGAAACTGTGACATGATAAGATCCTATTAAAGATCAGACTTAGATGGCAAAATAAAAGAATGTAAGCTGATCTGTATGTCTTCATCACATATCACGTCTCTGCAGGTAGCACGCTGTTGTGAGCAGACTTGTGCGTGAACAGGCAATGGCTTTTTAAGTACTCTACACAGACAGTGAGTGAGTATTGTAGAAAGCTTGCCTGTGTGTGAAAGAGAGAGAGAGAGAGAGAAAGACGGAGATTATCAGAGGAACAAGTTTATAATTGGAAAGCTGAAGAGAGTGTTATTGTTCCAGTGATATGCATCATTAATTCAAAGGATATATCATACATTATATGTAGCCGTGCACATGTGTTCAGGCCCGTTCACACCAAGGACGATAACTATAAGAACAAAGATTTAGTAGATCTAATATTTTTAATACTAAATTGGCAGATGATACAACTGCAGTGCAAGCTTATAATAAACAGGTTGAAGTGGATGCTTAAACGTTGCTTAAATATTGCCAAGCTATGGGCATTGTGTGTTCAGTATATGAAAATACATTATACAACATATAAATCAACCTGTTACATCTCCAACAATTTAAATACATAAAGAAACTGGATTAACAACTGTCATTAACATTAACAAAAAATATTACATAATCAGGGGTGCACATGTGCAACCAAAATAAAAATGGTTGACAGCTGTTAATGTACAATCAATGATTTAGAAATGATTATATATGTATAAAATGTTCAAGCAAAAACTGTGGCAAAATTATCATTCAAATGCTATTTTAATGCTTAATTGCATTAACACTCACAGTCAAGACACTTACGATTGCATTTTCATTCAATGTACCGCAATGAATGTAGCAAAATTCATTGTGTACATTGAAAATGCATTCCGAGCCGATCACGTGCCCGCCCCCTCCCGCCATGTCAATCACTGCGTGAACAAGGCGGGGCTTGCAGAACGTCAAGAGACTCAAATCTCAAGAAGAGGATTCAAGTGAGAGAACATGGACAAGACAGTTGGCCCGTGTACGTTTTGATCATTTCGGTTTATGGCTTAAATATTTCATTCGCACTTGTGGGCGAAGCAGAAACGTTGCTTTCATCTGATTGGTCGAATCACTCCACCTTCAAGTCGATCTTTTTATTCTTTCAGACAGAATAAGAGTCAGTGCGAGTGAAGCACTGTAATGTCTGAAACTACCACTCACTGTTAATTAGCATAATATTTGAATCAGATGTAGCTGGGCACATAATTCGTGCTGCTGAGACCTGCAAATTATTTCTATGTTGTAGTATTGTATAAATATTGTCCCACTGATAAATACAGTGCAAATAGTTCTTATAATTATACAAGTAAGAGCCATGCTTGCAGAGGTTCTGCGCGATCCTCCATCTAAAATCTCACCTAGGACACCAACAGAGCCTGGGCTGGCCCTGGACTGGAGAAATGCCTGCTAAAATTTCAGCTTTGCATCACAGGAATAAATTACATTTAAAAAATATATTTAATTTGAACAGATATTATATATTGTTATATATATTGTATATATATATTACAATATTTTTTTACTGTATTTTTTATCAATTATATACACATAATGAGAGCTTCCTTTAAAACCTTCTCTTTTTTTTACTTAAAAGAAATATAATATCAATAAATAACCCAATAACAGGAATGTATTATTTAAGGATAAATTCCAATTAGTTCCAAAGGTTCTAATTATTTTTGTTCTGAAACAGTAAGAATGTCAAATAAATGTGCTAATGCTGTTAAAAAATAACATTGTTAACTTTTTGTTGGGCCTTTACAACAGTCAGAAGACATGCAAGCTCTGACTTTGTGTGTGCATGCATGATCTAGTCACATCTACTCTATATACATGTGGAAACAATAGATATCTAGATATTGTACTGTCTAAATATCTCATCTTGCTTAATCAACTTGGTGAAAAGGACCAGATTAGTCTGCAAGCTATCCATTGCTCGCAGTAGTCCAGTGTGTGTCTGTGTGTGTGTGTGTGTGTGTGTGTGTGTTTATATTTCTTGAAGTTTATGAGATGCTCCTAAACTGGCATTTGCACACATCAACGGAATCTCTCCAGGTGGAATCTCAGCATTGGCGAGAGTCCAGTTCCCTACATAAGAAAAGTGTAAATCAATGGGAACTGAAACTTTCCATGAGGTTTCCATGGTAACATTCAGCTTCAGCGTCACTATGTAGATCTGTACCTTTTGGGAATTCCAGCTCACATCTGCTTCTGAAAGAGCAGGGTGATTTAATGAGGCTTTAACTTTGGCCCTTTAAAGCCACCATAGCTGCAGGGGCTGTTAGCCATATCTGTGAGAGCTGTGGTTCATGAACCCTGCTGGGCTAAAGCTCAGGACAGTTTTCTCCCAGGGCACATTATAATGGATTCTACAGGCATGAGAGCATGCTGAAGACCCCTCACAAGTTCCTCTGTCTCTGTCTCTCTCTCTCTCTCTCTCTCTCTCTCTCTCACACACACACACACACCCTCTCGGTTCAGTATTCACAGTTGTACCAACTTGTCCTGGAGTTGTGCTGGAGTTCAAAAACATACACTTAAAACTTCAATTCAGCATCAATTCTTCTGATTTATGAAACTGAGAGCTCCGGCTCTGATATCTGATCTCATTTAATCACACATGTTCAATTCTATATTACCTCAGCCACCACAAGCAATCTATTCAGCATAGCAACATCTTGGCAACCACCTATCAATGTTCTTATTACCACACAGAAAAACTTAGCAAGTGCATAGCAACACCTTGGCAACCACCCACAAACTTTTACACTAGTAATTATAAATATTTTTTAAAGTACTCAGAACAGCTCGGCAAGTCCACCCTGGCAACCACCTAGCAACATTCTTAAAACCACTCAGAATAACTTGGCAAGTGCATAGCAACACCTTGGTAACCACTCACAAACACCCTAGTAGCTAGAAATGTTTTTAAAACTACTCAGAAATGCATAGCAACACCCTGCCAACCACCTAGCTTGAGCCTTGAAAGAATGAAGAGCGAAAACACAAAGTTTGTGGGTGCTACAAAGTTCCAGTAAGCGCTGACCATTATCATTCATGTTGCCATATCCATGGTTTCCCAGAATGTCAGGCCATGCACTAGAGTTAACACCAGCTCAGGCATTAAAGTCACCAAGGATCATCAAACGTTCTGTCGAGGGCCTCTTCTGAACAATGGCGCTAAGTTGATTGTAAATTGATTCCTTTACATTTAAATCAGAATTAAGTGTAGGGGCGTAAGTGGCTATGATTGTAACTGGTCCACAGTTTGTGTGCAGGTGCAGTGAGGAGAGACGTGAGGAGATGGGCACAGGTTTTTCCACTGAGGACAGTAGCTTGTTTTGGATTGCAAATCCGACACCGTGCATTGGTCTGTCACCGTTTGGGTATACGTTCCAGAATAAAGTATACCATATTTTTTGGACTATAAGTCGCACCTGAGTATAAGTCGCATCAGTCCAAAAATACGCATTCATTTAGAACCAAGAACCAAGATAAAACATTACCGTCTACAGCCGCGAGAGGGCGCTCTACGGTAGTTTTTTTTCCTGGACAGAGCCAACACTGGTCAGCCAAGTTTCACTCAGGGCAGCGATGGAGATGTTAAGTCGGAGTAGTTCTGCATCAATCAGGACTGATTTACGAGGTGAGACGCAGTCCATGTCAAAACTAATGCCAAAGGAATGCACATTCCAGCATGTGATGGAGGTGTATGCGACAGTTGCAGGATGACGACCAGGTCACAACTGTCGTACACGCGAACCTTGCCGAGCAACGACAGCACTCTTAAGGACAGGGTACTCCAGAGTTGCCAGTCGTGGAGGCTGAAAGTTAGACGTCATAATGGAGAGATGAGATGCTCATAGTAGAGAGCGCCCGGGCAAAATAAGTGAAAGCATGTGTGCCCGGTCAAACTTCCACCTCTGGACTCAATGCTACAGATTCCAACGGAACAGAGGTGTGTGACGGTTGGTGTAGTTATGAGTTGCCCCGCAGTGACCAACTGACTAGGTCTATTGCCCCATGACCATTGGCTTCTTTTGCTCAATGGGCGGCTGAGCGGACCGACTCAGGTGCTGTGACAGCAAATGCCTTCTGATACACAGCATACCAACCCCTGCTTCCGCGCTAGCAGGGTGGACTGGGTTTTGTCTGGTCTCTTGCTTTGACCTGTCTGGCTTGCTTGAAGCTACCAGGGGTACAAGGTCCCCGCCAGCTTAGCTCTTAGGGTCACTGGGACTCACAAGCTGTTCCACCATGACAAGGCACCAGTCCATGGAACAACCACCTATAATCACCCTAATAACAAGATATGTTTTCAAAACAATTCAAAATAACCCGGCAACTGCATAGCAACACCCTGGCACCCTTTCAAACCTATTTGACTTTTTTGCCCTATGATTTATAGTAACCATATATCCCTTCGACTTAGCAACTGCATAGCAACACCCTGGCAACCACCTACTAGTGTTCTTAAAATCATTTAGAATAACGTGCCAACTGCATTTCAATGTTCAAGCATTCTCACAATTTTTTAAGGAAATAATTGTCAAGACAATTCTGTCAAAAACGTCAACACAATTTAGCTGACTGCATAGCAACACCATGGTCAAGAACCACTTATATTTCTCTTTATTTCTCATTGCGTACCATTTGCGTTATGACGCAAATGAATAATACTGTCAGAAATGTAAACTTGACTAGTTTACACTCTCTTTTTTCACATTCAGGTACTGTTTTGACTTCAGAAGATCATATTATGACATTCCAGGTCAAGTTGCAGGATTAGAGAGGAAGTTCGAGGCCTGAGGAACAGCACAGTAATTTGGCAGTAAATAATAACATCAGCAGCACTGTCATCACACCTCTGGGGGAAAATGAGTGAGAGAGAGAGAGAGAGAGACTACAGGAAAGCATGATCTATAGTCTCTAGATCATTAACACACATCACCCTGCAATTAAAAACTCATTTATCTTAATTACTCAACTAATGGAACGAGTCCCCGCAGGAAAAACACACACTTACCCTCGAAGGACGGCTACAATGACATATACACAAAGTGAAGCCTAAAGCCACACACAAACTACAAATACACAATCCACGCATCAGCCTGTCTGTCTTCAGTTCTGATGTGACATGCCATTACTGCTTTCTGAGATATTCATTCATTATGTGCTAATGAATTTAACAGGGAATCTGCACTGATGAGATTCTTTGTGTGTAAAGTCTGTTTCTATAATGTACACTAAAACAACCCATCCGTCCATCCATTTATCTGTTGTTCTATCTGTCTGTGTCATTCTACCTGTCCATCCGATCATTTGTCCACCTGTCATCCATTCATCCATCCATGTAATCATCTATCTATCTATCCATCCATCCATCAATCCATCCATCGTTTATTCTGTCTAGCATTGTATCGTTATGTCTGTTTGTCTCTCTGTCTGTCTGTCTGTCTGTCTATTGTTAATGTTGTCTATCTGTATAACTATTAAACTATTTTGAAAACTTTCAAATAATCTAAAAAACAATTATTTAAATTTGAATACATTTTAAAACTTCCTAATATTCAAATTTAAATCTAATTTCTGCCCCCTTTTCTTACTTTAATTCAAATGAAATTCAAATTCAAAGTATTGCACTGAAATTTAAAAGGCATTTTTAATTAAATTCTGAATGACGTGTAACCCCTATGTTAACACAGGTAAGAAACTGTGCTCATCAAACTATTTCACATGATTTTGAACTCAACCTGAGTCTCTAAAAGAGAGTGACATCTTTTCCTCTACCTCTACCCTTTTTCTCCTGCTTCTTTGATTGTCCCCTTTAGATTCACACACAACGGCTTTGAGAGTGCCTGCAATATGAATTCTAATAGAGCAATTACCATTATGAATGATAACTAGGGATATTCCGCTGATCTAGGGTCAGGGCCCGTGCAATAGCTCTTATGATTACGGAGTATGGAATCAGGTTCAGGAAATAGCAGTGCTCCGTTAGCCAGCGGGAATGTTTAACCTACATCGCGGATCGCTGTCCTATTGATAGACCATTAGACTTGAACCGCTCAGAGGAAATTGACACAATCCTCTTTCCATATTAAATCTTTGCATTAATGCTCCACAATTTAACGGCAAATCTATCAGATTTCTTCAGAATATTTATACGTTCACTTTCCAGCTTTCCTCTAAAAACTGAATAATATGTCATTTTGAGTGTGATTTGGAGGGCTGCACTGCTCTTGTATCAATACTCAAAAATAATGTCCTCAAGCCTCTTCACTCAACAGTTACTTTGAGAGGCTATTATTTGATCATTGCCAGTAGCCGATAACCTGTTGCAGTTACAGCTGTTGCAGCACAACACAATTTAAAGCACAATCGTGGTAACATATATAGGGCATAATAACATGTATAATATCAATTATGGGCCAAAATGACCATCTGGGTACCTGTTTCAGCATTACTGCAGTGTGTAGTACTGGAGTTTTGCAGGTGGACAATGTAAATAAAAACATACTTTTTATGTACATACTGTTAAGTCACTTTTACAAACAAATGTATTAATTATTATTTATGTTAAATTTTTGACGCCTTTCTTTCCATCTTGAATGACGCTTCCATAACGCGTTTGTACCCAGTACAGCATTGTTCCTGTAGCTGTGATTTAAAGTGCTGTTTCTCTGCCATTTTCAAAGGCATGTAAAATATACTGTGGCTTGGCTTGATACACAGTATAATGATCTAACAAAATACAATAAGCATGATCTGCTCAACCAATGAGTTTGGAGCAGTAATATCTCTCAGGATGACCAATGGTAGACATTCAGGAAATATGTTTTTCCATCAATAAAACTTTATCAGAAAACCTGACTTTTTCAACAACATTTGAATATGAACACATTTTAAAATTGATTAAAATTAGTTCAAAGCATATTAAATGTGAACACGACTTAAAAGACAGGGTAGGTGATCCCCACCTGACTGCTTTCGGGATGTGAAGAGACTGTCAACAAGCATAATGCAAAATGACCTCAAACAAAAAATATTTTTCTAATTAAAACTTCAAAACAAAATATTAGAATGAAACACATCTCTTAACACTATTCAAAAAACATAGCATTAAAAGCGGCCCACTTTTACTACACATATTCAAACACAGTCTCTCTCTCTCACTGTGAGTGGTTTGGTATTTTGCACATAATGCAGTGCCACTCATTGTCATTTAAGTGTCAAATCTATACATACACACAGCCTACAAAACCCATTCAACACACACTTACGCAAAACTGAGCCACTGAAGGTTCTCAATGTACATATGAACTATATCACAGAAACACATGGTGTAACCCTCTCTCTCGCTCTCTTTCTCTGACTCTCTCTGTCTCTCGCCCTTCATTCTCTTTCTCCCTTCGATTCGTCTGTCTCATGCTGATAGCAATGGAAGTGATCTATGGGGGTGGCCGTGCACACACAAGAACACAAATACAGTGAGCGTGTGTGTTTGTTGCACTGTGGGAAGGTTTGTCCTGCTGTGTTAAGCTCATGTATGGACTAAATTGACAAAGGCTTTCAGTCACACACACATATTATCCCACATCCTAAGAGACTTACATCACAGCAGCACTAATGTAACACATATATGCCACTGTCCTTCACACTGGAGCATGAACAATCATACAACGCTCAACACTCAAATCACAATTTATCAAATCATGACATTAGTATTAGAAATGCCATGAAATGTACATTTTCATGTATGTGTCCGCTGCACTGACAGCAGTCAGCTTCACATTCTCTGTCTAATTCTCTTTAAACATGTATGACAAATGCACTCTTGAGTTCACTGTATATTCAGATTCCAATCTAAATGTTTATGGTCATTCAAGGTTATATTTCAAAGAAATATTATGTAATAGTATATTTTCAGATTTGGAATCAAGAGGATATTAAAATAAAATAAAATAAAAAATAAAAAATATGTATAATCCTACAACGCTAAAGATTAAAGACAGAAGAAAATATATTTTATATATTTTATGTTTTCAATAAAGAAAACCTAAAGTATTTATAAAATATAAAAAATAATATATTTGAATACATATTATTGTTGTTATTATTGCTACTATCTTATTTAATGTCATTCTACCCTGTGAATTGTTTCTATTTGTTTACAAAGCCTTAAAGGAACACAAACATTGATAAACTAATGCTGCGTTTCCACCACAGGAACTTTACCCAGGAATTAGGGACTTTGGCCTGGTACTTGGTGTGTTTCCACCGCAGGAACCAGGGACTAAATGGTAAATGGACTGCATTTATATAGCGCTTTCAACAGACCACATGGCCATCCAAAGCGCTTTACAATTTTGCCTCACATTCACCCATTCACACACACATTCACACACCGACTGCGGTGTCTGCCGTTCAAGGCGCCATCCAGCTCGTCAGGAGCAGCTGGGGTTAGGTGTCTTGCTCAAGGACACCTCGACACTTGGTCAGGTGGAGCCGGGGATTGAACCACCAACCTTCCGGTTTGTAGACAACCTACATGAACCACTGAGCCACTGCCGCCCAACTTAAATAAAGTTCCGGGTAAAAAAAATGCCCCTCAGAAAGTCCCTGCTGGCGAGGTAGTACTTTTTAAAAGTTCCGGAACTTTCGGGGGCGGAACTTGAGCGCTAAACATCCTGACTGGTTAAGTTCACGCAGCATTGGTTGAGTTCAACCACCATTTATTCGGATCATTTTCAAAATATTACTGTTATGAAATGTAATTTGAAAAGTATTTCAGGCGAGAATGTAGTTGTTTAAAACTCAAATCTGTGGTTTATTTATAAAGACAGCGCCTATTTAAAAATGTGTTTCGCCGATCCCGGAGACGGCTCAGTCCTCATGTATCCGCCGAGAGCAGCCTCACCTCGGCTAGACCTTCTGATATGTGCCGCTGGCTCTGATGTCTCTTTAGTGGTTAAACATAAAATATAATTCGTTTTGGGTAAATCTAACAGGTTATCTTTGGTCTGTATTAAATTTATCTATATGTTCAAATGAAAATAAAAAAGGCAAATTTATATAATATTTCGTTTCATTGTAAAGGCTGTATATATACACATATCCCTGAACTAAGTACATTTCTGCAGCTGTTATTATGTTTAAATGAAAACGAAAGGATGCAGTGGTATTTGATACCATAATTCGTTTTATTATAAATATACAGTGTGGAAAATTGCAGTAGTCAAGGCAAGCTGACTGATGTTATCAAGTACGCTGCTGTTTGCAGAATTACCGGATTCGCGTCGTCGCGGACATCACACTCCCGAGTCGAATTCACAAAGTCTGAACTACCGAGGATGCACGTCCAAAATCAGCGTACTTTGTATATTGAGAAACGCGCGCAGACCTACGTCACCAGTCTATTTGCCTAATCTTCCTGTTACTTTACACCGCGGTGGAAACGCTGAAAGCAAAAGGTCTGGGGGGAAAAAAGTTCCTGGGGAAAAAAGTTCCTGGTACAAATGTTCCGGGTAATTTCGGTGGAAATGCGGCATAATAATCTCAACAAAGTTCAAAGGGAACAAATGAGATGTTCTTAAGTTTACACAATTAAACACCTGACAGATGTGATAATCATGATGTGACTGACCTGATATGATTGTATATCCGATTCCACGTGGTCGACCCAAGTCTTGATCGATCGCCCTGAGCTTACGAACTTCATAACCCTACAGACACACACAGACAACAGACATGTACTGAGAGGTAAAACAAGAAACATGTGAAAATTATGTACACAAGTGCATAAATAGACTTTTGTTTGGACAGAATATCTATTGTTTTATCATTTGTTTTTAAAACGCTTTGCTTGTTGTGCTGTTTTAAAATAAATGCCACTTGGTTTTATTTTGTCTAAAAGCAATGACAATCAGACATTTTAAGTGCTCAAATGCTTTTGTGTGCAGCTGTTGAGGAAACAGGGGCATCAGCTTCAAAAATGAATGCATCAAATGAGACATGAAAAACAACAAACAGAGAAATATTCTGAGTTTGAGGACTCTTTGATCCTGAATGAGAAACAGTACAGATGCTTAAGGCGAAAAGTGAGAGAGCGTCTGCCATTGATCCAGCTAATAGTGTCTGAGAGCTGTTTATGCTTCATTTCTGCCAACACTCCACTGCTATTACAGCACACAATCAATTACAGCACGTTTAGCGCAATAATGTGAGGAGAGGCGAGGGAGAAAGGAAGACAAAGTGTCTGAACAGGGGATGAAGTGTGGCTGAAGTAATTTGCGGGCCATTCTCTTGCCATCCGCACAAGTTGAATGTTCAATCATGCAACACGTCTTTCTCCTCTCATCCTTAAACATTCTCCCTGCACCTTCTTGTACACTCCTCTTCTCTTGCACCATTTCAGATCAAGCGCTTGACAGCCAAATTGTGTTTGCCCCTAAAAAGCCTTTAAATGTCACCCTGACAAAAAGAAAACACCAAACAGCGGTGCAAAAACTCCCCACTTTTCCCGCAAAATATTGTTTTTCCCTCCGTTTTAGCTGTTGTCAAACTTTGGTCCATTTGGCAGCTGGATTCGGTTTTCTACAGTACGAGCATGAATCGCAGAGCTGTGTTTGTGCCAGCTGTGTATTAATAATAATAATAATAATAATATATATAATATATATATTCATTTAAATATAGCTACGAAGGCAAAAATGTTTAAGAGTACAAAATAAATCATGATATATATACATATATATATTGATTATATAATTGAATATAATAAACTACCGTTTAATCATTTTTTAAGGAAAATCAATACTTGTATTCAGGAAGGATGCATAAAACATGATCAAAAGTGACAGTTTCTCTCCTCCTTTTATTTGCACAAAAATATTAACTGTTTTCAAATAAAGAGAAAACAATAGCGAGAAATGTTTCTTAAGCAGCAAAACAGCATATTTTAATGATTTCTAAATGATCATGTGAGATTGAAGACTGGAGAAATGATGCTGAAATTGCTTCACAGAAATAAATTACATTTTAAAATGTATTCATAGAGAAAACTGTTGTTTTAAACTGTAATAATATTTCACATCATAATTTTTTTGTATTGTATTTTTTTTAAAACTTGCATTTGAAATTTTAAAATCACACTGTAATATACAGTATAAAGTCAGTTATGAGAATCAAAGCCACAGTTTTGAGATTCACACAATTATGGGAAATAACATTGCAATTAAGACACAATTGTTATTTGCTAAAGGCATGAACTAGCATACGTATATCACTATATTATGGTGAATCTTAAATGTACTGTACATCTCACCCAAAATATAGATATTCTCAAAAATATGGTGAGATTCCAACAGAAAAACAAAGCTACACGGATCTACAAATGCAAACCACTCAGCAGCACGGCAGACAGGAATGATTTAATTCATACAAAAAATTTATTCATTTATTTTAACTTATTTGATAAAAAAAAATGTTATTAAATATATTTTGATGAATCTTCAAACTGATCTTTTTATACAATGATACACATTTTTGGATGTGAACATGCACTAAATGTGACCTTGAAAGAAACATAAACCATCTTCGCATATAAAGAGCTTTGCAAAAAATCTAGGAGGAGAAAAAATATATAATAGATCCAACTAGATTGGGCAAATGTGAGGATGAGTGCATAATGATAGGATTTAGAATCTTGGGTGAACTATTGATTTAACTATTGCTTTAACTATAACAATTGTTTTGCGCTTCTCCAATGTAAAAAATACATTGAGATGAGTGAGAAAAAAAGCAGCTAAGGGATGTCTCTCTCTCTCTCTCTCTCTCTCTCTCTCTCTCTCTCTCTAGGTGTGTGAGCGAGAGCGATGCACCTGAGATGGAGCGGGGGTTAAGAGTTGTGTTTTGACAGGTGACCCGCAACAGCTCTGCGTGTTTGATATATGTTTGCGTGTAAATGTCAGTAGCCTTGAGAACTCTCCACACCCACTCAGTCACTTAGCCCGAGGCCTGTCGACTGAGCCGGCACACACTCCGGCACACACTCCGTACACGCGTGTGTGAGTGTGAGGGAAGATAAGCTTTAAGCTCTCTGCGTGTGGCTAAGTGTACGTGTCAACATCGTTTTATATGAACATGCTAGTGTGACGTGTGCCCTTATTGAGGGCGTACGTGTTTAGACTGTGTAATTCTAATCACAAAAGTGTCTTGTCTTTTTTTTATAATGTTTCCGCAGCTTTAGGAAATAAGAAATGAAATGCCAAAATCAATGGCGTCCAATAGATGCTTGATGCTGACCGGCACATTGAAACAGGACAACTGGTCTAAAGTCATCACTGTCTTCTTATTCATGACCTTCCTGAGACGACTGATAGATCCGTGTCACCACACTTCCCTTCTGACACGCTCACGAGTTCATATGCATGCAAATAGACACCAGAGACAGAGATAAAAGGAGGGAGAGAGAAAATATGGGGCATGAAAGAAAGAGAAAGAGGTAAAAAAAAAAGACAGCAACTCAGAGGCTCAAGAGTTGGTTGAGAAGTGGAGTGATACAAATGGTGAAATACTGATATTTCCCTTTTGTAATGAATTAAAATTAGCGCTGTCAAACAATTAACTGTGATAAATCGCATTAAAAATAAAGGTTTTATTTACAAAATATATGTTGCTTATAAGGCAGCACTGTACCAATATATACATTTATATATACATTTTTTTTTTGTTAAGGAAAATCAGTAAAGTGCTGCCTTATAAGCAAAAAAAATTTAATTCTTTACTCTTTACTTTATTGTTCTTCACACATTTCTGCATTTTATTCAGCTTGAAATGTAAGTTTTCAGATACAGTTTTATTCATAGGAGAGATGTCTGGTTTTGGTCTATGTAAAACTGCTTATGTTTTTTTGGCAGAATGTTTTTTAGTGGAGAAGAAAATTGACTATTTTGTGTCTAAGATAAAACTTCAACTTCTATTGTAAAGGCAGCTTTAATGTACCTACTTCCACTTGATTTCACACAGACAGAAACACACACAAACACACATTCAACACACACATCCTCAGAGCCTGTGGTGGTGTGTTTAACACAGTAAACCAGCAAGGGACCAAATGGCCAGTAGTGAATCTCAGGCTGAATGACCTTTCATGGGCTCTCACACTGAGCAGGTCACAGTATGTCTCTATCCCTGTAATTACACGAGTATTCCAGCGAGAGTTCACAGGTGTAATGGCTGCTTCTCTCATAATTATTGTCTAATTACTCAACACACATTATATCATTCATTGCCAGCCAAACTATCTCTGTCTCTCTCTCTCTATGTCTGTCTCTCTCTCTCTCTCTCATTCCCTGGAACGTTTTCTGTTTATACAAATCTTTACTTTACTTTTACATTTTTGTCCTTGCATACTTCTGTTTCATGGTTTCTATCTAAAAATTATCTAGCTGTATCTTAAAACCTTGTAAAATTACAACCTATGCTTATGAGGCCCAAATATGCAGTCTACGCAGGAAGCTCACTAGGTTTTGTGCCAATTAATTTGGATCAAACTCACAAAAAAATGTCCAGAACATTTCTATGTTTGCATTCAAGAACAGTCCAAATTACAAACACATTAAAGTTATTAGAGAAATTGAGAGGGACCTTTCCTTAATTGTCATGAAAATAATACTATAATGTAAAAAGTAAGTGTATTCAAGTATGTATAAACAAACAAAAATGTAAAAACAATTACAATAATAAAATGAAATAGTAATTCTGAATAAATCAATTAAATTACATAGACATTAAAGTAAAGAATTTGAGAGCAACCTTCCTTAGTTATCATGAAAAAAAGGTCTAAATAAATAAATAAATCCATTAAAAAATTATGTGTTAAATAAAAAATTCAATTAAATAGAAAATGCAGCCTAAAAATGGTGTTCTTTTGTGAGATTCAATCATCTAAATACCACTGAACATTACAAAGCAAGACTAAATGTATGTGTGTGTACTGACTGGTGGTGCGTCCTCCATTATATTAGTGCTGTAGGGGAGGTTGGTGAAGATGGGGTCCATGTCTTGAATATCAGTGATGGTAATTGCCAAATTTGCCAGACTTGAGAGTGGACGGCGTTTATCCTGGTCCTGTCACAGAGAAAAAGAAGCAGACATGTTTTATTTGGCTTTGGAATTGACTCAATAATTCCACAGTGTAGAGCTCTTCAGTGTGTGTTTTCTTACCGTGGCATTAACAGTGAGCTGAAAGGCAGTTGTCATCTCATAGTCCAGCGCTCTCGCCACAGTAACGATTCCTCTGGCCCCGTCAATGGAGAAGAACGGAGAGAGAGGCTGGAAGGAGAAGAGCACACTGCCGCCCGCACCCTGATCTGGGTCTGTCGCATTCACCATGAACACTGATGTTCCCACTGGAGTGTTCTACACACACAGAGACAGTAATGATACAGTACATGTTATTAAATATATACAAAGTTGTGCTGTTAACATGAGAAAGAAAGAACGAACTTGCATAATGAGCACTATTTAATGCTGTGGTTATGTAGATTCAGATGATGAGTGACAGCTCCTGTCTCGGTCATTTCACCTGTGAGTAAGTGACACTCGTCTGAGATGATCAGACCACTGCTGTCTCTGAGATATGAGGCAGTCAGTCAGCATCAGAGAGAACACACAGACTAAAATGCTGGAGGAGCATTTTCAGACTCTCTCAAAGTTTTAAGTCATTATTCAGGCAATATCTTAATAGACGTGGTCTATAGGGGTGAATCTGAATAAAATAGGTGAAAATACAAATTTTTTACTCCAAAACAAAGCCATAGATAATATGACACAGTAATTATTTACAATAAAACATTACTTTGAATGTCCGCTGAGGAAAGCGATATCTTTGTGGCACTATCCTTTCATCTGTTAAGGGTGATTTCTTATGCCAGCACTGCTCAGTTGCAGTTGGCTGCGTTTTACAATGTGTTGTTGAAAGTAAAGATAACTTCCTTGTTTACAACACTGTTCCAGTCTCTTTCAATATTAAAGTCTTGACTTACTCATGAAAACACTCTCTTGAAGTTATCGTATGGCGAAATAGCCAAAACTATTTGCTCTGGAACAAATATTAGATAAATGAGACCGATGACTGCACATTAGATTTACCTGAAACAAATTGTATCTCACAAAGGTGTAATAGGAGCAATAATTCTGATCAAACAATCAAATCTTTTGTTATTGAAATTTCGGCCACATCTAAAATATTATTCCACTGATATTACCTGAGAAGTTAAAGTAAATACACTAGTAAACCACACACTTTCAAACACTGACATTTCAAACCGTCTATTTGATGACTGCAGTTACATCTGCAACTGCAAAACAGATTTTTTCGATTGTTTGCTCATATGCAGTACCGATATCAAATAGACATTTATTAAATGTATTTAAGATATCTTTAAGATGTTTATGACTTAGAAATATTTTAAACTTGTATACATTTATCTCACAAAGACATGTAATTTACAATATAATAATACAAATTATAACATTATTATTATTTTTACATTTTTGCATGAAGGTACTTGCATAAGGCTCCTATGTTTTGATTTGGGGGTAAAATATGACCTAGACACATTCATGAAATTTAATGAAATTCACCCATGCATATAACTAAAACTCAGATGCACACTCTCCTTAAATACAATATATCTACACATGCCTACTCTAGACAAAAGTCTACAGTACATGAAATAGGAAAGGCAACTTCATAAACTCTTGCGGAGAGTAATAGCTGACGTTAAACAGCCAGCAGCATTATTTATGCCTATATACGGTATTATATTTACATATATTTACTTATATATGGCATTTAAATAAAGCTGAAAGTCACTGCAATACTCCCAAGGCCACAAAAAAGAGAGCAAAAAGTGTTTCGAAAAATCAACATTTCCTATTCCCAAACAGTAAACCAGATCCGTCCTGAGAGAAAGAAGTTGTACTTCACCAAGCACTCCCACTTTATCTCTTTCAATAAAACAGGAGATATCCATCCTTTGAAAAGAAAGGATTAGAAAAGATTCAGATAAACTATTGGAGAGAAAGAAAGCATGAGAGGTATAAAGGACAAAGATAAAAGAGAGAGAGAAAAGAGGATTAGAAAAAAGAGGAATCATAAGAAGGAATGAAGATAGATATGGACAGTGAGTTCTAACTTGCTGTCTTGCCTCGACCTGATAACGTCCTCTCACACTCTCACGGCTCGTCTGCCCTCAGCTCCTCCACGCTAAAGTTCACGCACCTTAAGACAAACCGCTTTAGGTCAGCTGAGGAAACTGGAACACTTATTTTATTTTTCTATTTAATAACTGCATTCAGATTTTTACTGTGAGTCTGTAGCATTTTACATCACGTATACATAAAAAATTATTACATATACTGCGTTCTTTGCAACTGTGAAATTTACTAGTAATTTCTAAGTTGTAAATTGTTTTTAATTTAAGTGTACAGAATGCTGATGACAAAACATATCTGAATATTTAGCAGCCCCCTATGCAAAAGAAAGTGTTGATCTGAGTAAGAATTTTGTATTCAGATAAAACATTTGAGGTTAGGAAAAAGCCTAACAAGAATATAAAATAAGAAGAATGAAGGAAGAAAAAGAATGCATGAGTGGGAGAGAGGCATATCTAACAGTATTAAAAACCACAAATACAGCAGGGACTCCCCAGCCTCTTTCAACTGCAGTGTGTTAGAGAAGATTATTCCCAAACCAGGAAGACAGAAAGAGGGAAATGGGAGGAGAGAAAGGCTACTTATTATTAGCTTTCCGCCTCTTATATACATTGCAGCAAATGAAAAATCAGTTTACACAAAAACACCACAGGAATAAATAGAGATTCAAAGAGAGATACAGGGTAAAAGGTAAAAAGAGTGAAGCTTACATTAAGATGAAACCTACATTAAGATCAAACCAATCCTGTAACTCAGACACAAAAAACATGGACATTGCAACACCAAGGTCATGGGTTTGATTCAGAGAGAATGCATGAAGTGATCAAATGTGAATCTTGAAAGATCCTTTTGATAAAAGAATCTGCCAAATGTATAGATTTAAAGGAACAGCTTTGAAAATTTGCTGAAAATGTAATCAGCCTCTGGCCATCCAAGATGCAGATGATTTAGTTTCAATATCAGATCAGATTTGAAGGGAAGTGAATTGATGTGACATTCAGCAAAGTATGGTGACCCATACTCAGAATTCATGCTCTGCATTTAACCCATTTAATCCAAAGTGCACACACACACAGAGCAGTGAACACGAACACACACACACACACACACACACACACACACACACACACACACACACACACACACACACACACACACACACACACACACACACACACACACACACACACACACACACACACACACACACACACACACACACACACACACACACGGAGCAGTGGGCAGCCATTTATGCTGCGGTGCCCAGGGAGCAGTTGGGGGTTCGATGCCTTTCTCAAGGGCACCTAAATCGTGTTATTGCCAGCCCGAGATTCAAACCCACAACCCTAGGTTTAGAAGTCAAACTCTCTAACCACTAGGCCACGACCTCCGACTTCTCCATGAATTGGAGAAATCTAGCATTACATCACTTGCTCACAAATGCATCCTCTGAAGTGAATGGGTGCCATCAGAATAAGAGTCCAAACAGCTAATAAAAACATAACAATAATCCACAAATAACTCAAACCACTCCAGTCCTTCAATTAATGCCTTGTGGAGCAAAAAGCGGCATGTTTCTAAAAACAAATCCATGATTATGATGTCCATAATCCATAATATTGCTTTCACCAGTGAAAAAAGTCAACTCATCTGAATCAGGAGAGAAAAATGCACAGATCAAGCATAATTTGGCTCAAGCATTGTTACAGTCTCAAACATTTCTAACTGAATATGTGGCTGGATTTTGATGTGAGAGGACACCACAGGATGCATTTTTTTTTTTTTCAGATTTTTATGGTTTACGGATTTGTATTTTGGTCTGAAGCAATGGTTTCAAGTTTTTCCCGCTGCTTTCCACCTCACAAGACATTAACTGATGGGCTGGAGTTGTGTGGATTACTTGTAGATTATTGTCATGTTTTTATCAGATGTTTGTTCTCTCATTCTGATGGCACCCATTCACTGCACAGGATCCATTGGTACTGTAAGCAAGTGATCTGTGAGCAAATCCGTTCCCATGAACGAACAAATTCATCTGCATCTTGGATGGGCATTTTCAGCACATTTAAATTTTTGAGCAATTTATTCATTCAAAGTGAGATTCAGAGTGAGATGTGGGGTAAAATTCACACTGAGACTTGAACAACAAACACTAAAGTAAGCAACAGTACATTTCTCTAAAGATCACTGTGCAGACACACATACACAGTTTAACTACACACTCTGTTCAACATGTTCTTAAGCTCTATAATTACTATTATCATATTTCTAAATGATCACAAGCCCCTTATCAGCTCATTAACCCATCTGACGTCTTCCCAGAGACTCTCTGAGGAGACAAATTAACTAGAAATGTTTAGGATAACAGGGATTCCTCCATCATCTTCAGTCTGTTCTTTTTTCTGTCATATTCAATTCTGTCCTTATCATCAAGAGTTCAGTAGCAAATCAGCATAAATTATATCCTCTACAGAGAGAGGAAAATTATTTTCAGTGCTTTTCTGAAAATGTTAAAATTATGGCAGTCTATAAGCTAGGATCTCAAGTACAACTCTAGAAGATAATATCTGTCAATAAGACTTTGTCTTTTTATCACAGGGTTTCCATTTACAGAAAATAATACTTGTGTATGAAATTGATCAAAAGTGAAAATCAAAAAAATGTTTAATGCTAAAAAAGATTTCTATTTAAATAAATATGGTTCTTTTGAACTTTCTATGTAAAGGAATAAAACATCATGCAACATAACTGTTTCTTGAGCAGCAAATCAGTATATTAGAATGATTTCTGAAGGATCATGTGACACTGAAGACTACAGTAATGATGATGACAATTCAGCTTTGCATCACATCAATATGACAAAAAAAACTGTTATTTAAATGTGCTATAATATTTCATAATAAGCATAAGAGACTTGTTTCAAAACAATATATAAATTAAGTAAATTAAAATTAGAAATACAAATTCATAAACTTTTATAAAGCATGTTAACTTTTTTTAACTACGCTTACTTAGATGTAAATATTTAAGAAAACAAATTCAGTTTAACATCTGTAACATCAAGGACGCCGCTCTCTCAGTAATTGTTTTAGGATCACAATGAGACAGTAAAATGAAGGCAAATTCATCACTCATTTTGTGGTAAATTATGTTTTCACAGTTAAGCTTTCAACATCTGCTGCTAAATAGAATGCATGCAGTTAGGAGTTTGAATATGCAGCAGATGTCCTGTCGCTCTGAACCAATCAGTTATGACAGTATTGCATATCCTGGTGTTTTGCTTCATAATTATTAAAAGGCAAATTTGACTTAATGAATTCACACACATTTTGTGAAGTAATCCAATTAATCTTCAATCTAATCTTGAACCTTACTATTCTCACATCAGTGTTCATCAATTTTTTTTTTTATCAACAATCACGTTTCCTACCATTCTATTTAATGTGCAGTAAAATGTCTGTGTAAACACTTACAGTAAAGTACTGTAAATATTACAAAATGCCACTTTCAGTAGCTTCCTTGTCTAAAATTTTTGCCTGGCAAGCACAAAAGTGAAACTCTGCACTCTGCAAGGGGACAAATATTGCTCACAACATAATGCAGATGTCAGTTAAATTTACTAAATCCACACAACAGACCATTTAGTCCAGTTTATGGTCTAAATCCAGTAGCCCTCGGAGGTCTGCAGTGTGCTTCACTGACCATTAGCCTGTGCATTAAACACTCTCCATAGAGATAATTACTCTGATGCAACAGAGAGACATAAGCAAATGAAGTCATTGAGCTCCCACTGTGCTACATCTCTACCATACTGACAGCATTAAATCACTGGAGGTTGACCAGTCTCTGTCAAGGAGGTCTATAAAGACTGACCAGAACAGCTGTAATGTGTGCTGTATAGGGACTTTTGCGCCGAGCAGTAATAGGAACTCCGTTATAGGAAATAGCCAACAAGGTGATCCCTCGAGAGCTAAATTTGTCCCTAGGGCCATTTTAATGGCTACATCCGCACCACAAGCAGGAACTTTGTGATGTTGCTGTAGCTGAGTGCCTGGACTTCAGTGTTAGTCTATCTATCAATGCTTTCCATAGTCGAAATAAAATAAAATAAAATAATTAGAAATGTATAAGTAATATAAAAGTCCATGGCTCTTTTCAAAGTTCCTTTCTTTGAGCTATTTTAATCTTGAAGGACCAATAAAGTATTTTAAAATACTTTATTTAAAAATTATTAAAATCAGCTTTTAATGTTAAAAGACCAATTTGGTATGTAAAGATCATTGATAAAATTAAATAAAATTAAAATTATTGTAAATATTTAAGTAATGTAAATGTCCAATGTAGGGCTGCACGATAAATCACATGCAATATTTAATGCGCATCTTGTCAGTAAAGCCGGTTCTGTAATCAGAGGTAAATCTCCATCACCTGTGCGCTTTCACATGGAGCAACATTAACTAAACAGAGCTGTTGTTCACTGACAAGCTGCGCAAAACCACGTTCATATTTTGCGCATGTTTGTCGCAGCTCGCAGCTTGTCAGTGAACAACGTCTCTGTGTAGTTAATGCTGCTCCATGTGAAAGCGCTCAGGTGATGGAAATTTACCTCTGATTACAGAACCGGTGTCCTGACATTTTATCCTACCATCAGATTTTCCTACCAGGGTTTACTGCGCATGCTCACATCAATATTGCATCCTTTTATCATGCTAAACAACAATATTTAATGTATCTGCATTACTGCAAGGGTATGTTTAGGGTTGGGGTAGGTGCAGACTTTAATAAACCATAACTTTACAGTAGCATTTTTTGTTGTCGAATTGTACTACCCACTGTTTTAGTGGGAGGTAGGAAAATCTGACAGTGTAGGACAAATCAACAGAACACCGGCTTTACTAACAAGATGCGCATTAAATACCGCATGTGTTTTATCGTGCAGCCCTAGTCCAATGTTCTTTTCAAAAGTTCCTCTCTTTGAGATATTTAAATTTTGAAAGGCCAATTAGGTATTAAAAAAAAACGGACTATAATTAATAGAAACAATAACAAATTTTCATGCTTAAATGGGCTTACATGACCTTCATCGTCTGCGTTAGGTAGTTGCTCATGCAACAGAAAATCACCAACCCTCACTGAAAATAACAGACTTTATCAGACATTGTTGCTGCAAATCATTTTATGCCATGTATTTCTTAACAATCCACTCGAACAAGTTAATCATACTCTCTTGTTCGCCGGCATTCTGTTAAACACAATGAAGACCTTTGTGCTTAGCCAGCTATTGTCTTACATTTAATACAACATAAAAAGTATTTTAGCCGCTTAACGTGGCTCTCAGTGTGTCCTGTCGTTAGCTCGTTCCTGCCTAGCTTTGGCAAGTGAAGAGGGCTGATTAAAGATACACTGTGAAAAACATATGAAAGCTGGCCTTTTCAGAGTTGAGGGAGTGAATACCGGTTTGGAAGAAAGTTAAAGTTTAACCAGGTTGAGCAGGACTAGATGGCTGAGAGCAGCTGGCGCACTGAAGGTTTTCATTGATTGGGAGGGTTAATAGAGACATTGTGTGATAGAGGAGGTGAGGAAGGGGTCCACAGTGAGTACGTTCTCAAAGTGAGGCTGGCTCCAGCTGTAAAAGGCTAATTTACAGGGGTGACGCGGTGCGGTGGCAGGATCATGCAGTGCGCTAGCCTAAAGCCGTAAAACCCCTGCAGGGTACAAGCAGAGCCGGCCGACCGCTGCCAACAATACTGCACTGATTACAGCTACGCCCGCTAAAAGACCGGACTCCAACGCCCACTCTACACCAGATACAGGTCTCATGATTATATCTCTCTTTCCCTCCGCTTTTTTCCTTTCCTCTTTTTCAGCTTGGTAATGTCACTTTCCTCATTGACTTTCACACTATAACTAATTCTCTTTTTCTCCTTCACTTGGGCTGCCAACTGCCCTGCATAATACAAAGCCATCAAGTATTTTAGGGAATATATTTGCATTTTATTGCTAATTCTAAATGTCTGACATTTAAAGGACTGTGAGCTTTTGGAAAAATCACTAAAAGCTCTTGTTACAAAAATGTTGTCACAAAAGATTTCTATTTTGAATAAATGTTCATCTCTTTAAATGTATATCTATCAAAAGATCCTGAAAAAAAGTTTCACACGTTCCAAAAAGTATTAAGCAGCAAAACTGTTTCCAACACTGATTATAAATCAGCATATTAGAATGATTTCTGTAGGATCATGTGACACTGAAAACCGTAATGATGCTGAAAATTCAGCTTTGCATCACAGGAGTAAATTATATATTAAATTATTTAAAAATGCAATACTGTTTCACAATATTAATTTACAATAATTAAATGCAGCCTTGAGGAGCCTAGTAAGGTTACATCTTACTGATCACTTACTGATTTTACAGAAGTGTATATCTCACTGACCCCAAACCTTTTTTATTTCTTACAGAAAAATGATTGGGAAAAATAAACAACTAGTCTTTACACTCATCCATCGCATCACTCGCACTCTTTAGCTAACGCTGATCAGGTTCCACTGCAAACTATCAGAGTTTAAAGAGAATTGACAAAAAAGGACAGACGGTAGTTTGCCCTTCAAAGGATATGACGAGGCATGGGAAGATACTTTCTACCAAATTATGCAAATTATAATGCAACAATATATGTTTTAATTTGACGCCTACATCAGCCAGGGAAATTATGCAAGTGATTATATTCCCTTTGTTCACAATCTGTTCGTTTTGTATTATGAAAATAACGCAATGAAATAAACATCTGTGGAATTTCATCCTGACAGCAACAACTATAAGCTGGTAAATGGTGATGATATGAGACCATTTTAATGCATCCAAGTGGCTCCTTTTTCACAGCAAACACACACAAATTCATCCCCCTCCATTCCTCCCTAAAAAATGGAATCATTTACCAAACTCTATACTTGTATTTCTCATCAGTATCTTTCTTACGTCCTGCACTCCACCGTCATCCATCAGAGAGAGATACCTCATATATCAGTGCTGAAATGAGCTAATCAATTATGTAACACCTTATCCAACCTGAACACAAGCACAACGCCCTTCACACCAACAGTACAGTCGCACAGACGCGCGTGTGTGTGTGTGTTTTTAATGGCCGATGAGCCAAAAAATTACTGATAAATTAAAACATTATCCTTACTACAGTGGTAACACTTTACAATAAGGTTAAATTAATTAATTTAAGGAAATTCATTGGGTATTATGAACTAACAATTAACAATACTCTTACAGCATTTTCTTTAAGTTAATGTTAACATTGTAAATTATTTCCATATCTAAATACTTTTACTTTTCAAATTATTATAGTTATTATTATATTTATTAAGCTAAGTTATATATAACCTAATCTAAATCTATGTGTTGTTATTACTATATTTGTGTGTGTGTGTGTGTGTGTGTGTGTGTGTGTGTGTGTGTGTGTGTGTGTGTGTGTGTGTGTGTGTGTGTGTGTGAGACCCTGGACCACAAAACTTACTGTAAGTGTCTTAAGTGTAAATTTTTCGAAATTGAGATTTATACAAAATCTGAAAGCTGAATAAATGACCTTTCCATTAATGTATGGTTTGTTATGATATGATAATATTGGCTGAGATACAACTATTTTTATATCTGGAATCTGAAAGGTTTACGAAGATGAATAAAGGTCTTACTACAACATTTTCATTTTTGGGTGAACTATTACTTTAAATATATTACATTTAAATTACACCTAGAATTAATAAATGTTGTAAAAATAAAAAAAGTGTAGCCCTGTGGCACTCACTCACAGGGCTGTAGTACATCAGACACAAATTAATTTGAAATGCCCGACAGAGATGTCATAACATCTGCCTTTTTTTTTTTTCAGGCACCAGGAAAATAAAGAGTCTTTCATCAGAATGTTGTTTATTGTTTTTAGTTCAGGGTACCTTCGTCCTCTAGACCCTTATTAACAAGCGTCCTCTCTTGGAACCGACCACATCAGTTGTTCATCACCTGTTCTTTCTGAACAACAGGTCTCCGGCTGTCAAAAATCCAGACCGGAACTTTTCATCCCACCATAAGTAGCACTGATGTGGATCCTGCTGACCTACGACTGCGTTGGCAAACACAGGAACAATCATATCATTAAGATTCACTGACGACACTACAGTTCTGGGACTCATCAACCCAGTCTGTGGACAACAATCCCTTAACATCAGCAAAACAAGGGAGTTGATTGTCGACTACAGATGACACAAAGTAGCTCGCCCTCCTGCGCATCAGCACTTAGACTAGAAACATCACTCAGAATCACACGGAGCTCAAACACCTCTTCTTCTTGAAAAGGAAGGCACATCAACACAAACGGCAAGAGTCTGTGGGTAAAATGTAATCTAAATTGTCAGTAAAACCTACTGTATACAGAGGGTGTAAGAAAGAAGACAGGAAACAAGTATTAAAGTGGTATTCACATTCTCATTCACATTGCATCCAAATTGCCCAAGATCTGATTTTCAATTTTCTTGTTCGTACTCTTATATTTCATTTCCTAGTGCATTTTTTTGGTCCTCATTCACTTTCCTGGCCATGATGAGAATGAAGCAGAAAGAGAAAGTGAGAGAGTGAAAGGTGAGTAATGAAGCAGAAGAACAGCTCTCTTCATCTTCTTCCAGAAGGAAATGGCTTTGAATGGGGGTTGGGGTGGAGGGGGTGCACATCTCCACCCTCTTTTTTACTATCTCTCTCATCCCTCTGTCCTGAATCAAAATTTACACTGAAAGGCATGCAATGGTCACGCCACAAACCATAGCCGTCTCGGCCAAACTCCACCCACAATTAGTGATGTCGTACACAAGGATTTGTATCACTGCTGGAGACACAGCTTTAAAACAAGGGTTTACATATAAAAATTAATGCAGGCACAAATTTATTAAAAGCAGGATAAGTAAACAATTGGTTATCATAAAAATATGATCTATATGATTAACATGTAAGTCTTCTGAAATCATACAAATACAAATAAGATAATTTTTGAAAAAAAAAAAAACGACCATATAGATCATTTGTGCAAGCACCTTATTACGACCTATATTTACATTTTAAATTTAAGTTAAAGTTAAGTTAAAAATAATGACTGTATCGTGTTGCATCAGTCGTCATGAAATGATGTATAACATCATTACCAATCAAAACGTGGGTTTATTTAAATGCAACGTGTGGACTTTTTACACCGTTCTCACAGTAATTTGTACATTTGTTTGTACTAGGTGGCTTATTCGTTCCAATTTTACTAAACCCACCCATAAACCGTACCCCTAACATAAATCATGCAAAATTATGATTTATAGAGCATATACATTTTATGAGCATGTGCGTTCTCTGGGATCGAACCCATGATCGCATGATTACATATCGTCGTAAAACACAATACTAAACCAACTGAGCTACACGAAACCTGAATTATAACGCAAATAAAAGAGTACAAAACAATAATATGAAAATGTCCTGTTTCCGATAGGGGCGAAATTGTAGTATATGCTCTGATGGGCCGTATTTCAGGGATTTGGACAAACGACCTATACGGGCATATTGGTTGGAGGACAGGTTGAAAAACTGCTCTAGGTAAGCAAATCTTACCAGTTAAATGTATTTATTATAATTTAGACTAAATATAATATAATATAATATAATATAATATAATATAATATAATATAATATAATATAATATAATATAATATAATATAATACAAATGATTTTAAATACATTAAATAAGTAATTTAAAATAAATATAATTGTTTTATTTTATTTATTTGTATTTATTTCTTTCAAATGATTTAAATGTAATAATTATTTAAAATAAATCAATGATATATATTTAATTTAATAAATGTAGGAACTAACTTATTATGCATACATAGCCAACATCCAACAGACACACAGTCTGATGTTTAGGTACGTGATGTAAAAATAATGGATGGTTTTTAGTCACTCGGTCATACAAAATGATCTTATACTTTTAACCTTGTACACTGACAGCCAAAGACCATGTATTTGTGTGAATGAACACTGAGCTTGTAACACACAACTGCAGTAGCATATGCCATCTTAAAGAGCAACCCACGTAAATAGAGTATTTCTCAATCTGTAGAGGTATGGAGAAAAATACACTATCTAATCAGCTCACACTCCACACACACACACACACACACACACATACAGCTCACGGCTGACTGGTCACCAAAGGTCTTTGCTGTGTATTTAAGAAGAAAGATAATCAAGAAAGAGCCTGGAAGGCCGAGAGACACAGAGAGAGAGAGAGAGAGAGAGAGAGAGAGAGAGAGAGAGAGCAAGAGTGAGAGAGAGAACAAAATGCACAAAGAGAAAAACTGATGGTATTTGGGTACCTCATGGCGAGAGCACAAGGACGCCACAAAGAAAAACCCTCCATCTCCCACTCCTCGGCCTCAATCATTCAAACTCTGTCATTCTCTCATTCATCCTATTTTTTGTGTCTCGGCGGGAGCGAGCCAGGGTCAGATGCACACATGGGATGAACAAAGTGCAGAAATGCTACGGAAAAGACAGGGAAAGGATGATAATGAAAATTTTGTCATGATTTACTCACCCTCACCCTTTTTTTTCTTTCTTCCAAGAAAAGAAAAACAGACTTTTTAGCCGAATGTCTCAGCTCTTTTCCGTTCAACGAAAAAAGAGCACTATAAAGCAATGGTAAAATGGTTCATATGATTTGTGACATATATCCCAAATCGTTTAATAGGTTTGTGTGAGGAACTGGCAAGATTTTTACACTGTAGCTTTCAAATTTCATTCATGTTTCAGCATTTGTAAATTGTCTTCAACTGGTGCAATGTGTCTTTACGTGTCAAGTTATGAGTAGTCTATATGACAGTACCTTCATAAGACTTCATTACCTAAGTAACTTCATAAGACTTTTTTTGGAGCTTGACAACTGTATTTTGTGCATGAGGAAAATATGCAAAGTAGAATGAAAATTCATGAAGAAAGCATGCAACATAATTCAAAAAGGAAATTATCTGGATTTGGAAGGAAGAATAAATAGTGACAATTTTTATTTTGGGCTAAAATAAAAAAGTCAAACAGTCTGATAAAACAGCTTTGAAAGCATCAGCCTTCAGAAATACAAAATTACCACATAAACACTGTTTCCCCATTTGGTGTGTCTCATTTCTCTTGCTCTTATTTCTTAGCCTCTATCCATTTCGTTCAGGTGAATTGTGTTTTTAATAGAATTAAATGCAAATGGGCAGAGAGCTGATTATCATACAAAAGGTGCATTGCTCAAAGAGACTATGCATTCCAGCTTCATGTATTTATTTGATATTGTTGCATTTGTCCAAAATAAAACACTGCAATTATCAATATGTGTGTGTGTGTGTGTGTGTGTGTGTGTGTGTGTGTGTGTGTGTGTGTGTGTGTGTGTGTGTGTGTGCGTGCGTAAACTGTGCATGCATGTTTTGTTTTTTTTATATATAATTGCTAATTTGATCAGCGTGTACATGCATGATTGGTGAGAGACTGCTGTGTGTGTAAGAAAACATTTGTTTACTGCATCAAACACTCTGCGGGGGACAGCAGAGGAAGAGGAGTGTTTATCTGTTATGGCTGCTCTTTGGGGTGATGTCTATTTCCTTTCTATTAGACAAGGGTGCTGTTGGAGGAGCTGTATTATCAGCGGCTGATTAAACTCACTGTGGTGGAGACCCAGTGTGGCCATGGAGAAAATCACTAATTATAGGGCAGGTCTTCACTTTTCACTGCTTTTTTACCCTTGATAATAATCCACTTTTGATTTTATTGCTGTGAACAATAAAAAAAAATGGTATCATTGTAATGTTTACTCTACACTGTTGCAAAGTTATCGGCACAGTGAAGTTTTCCTTGTTTTTGTGACCTCATATTTATGATTTGACGGCAGACTAAAGCTTTCAATATGTCATTTTCAGTCAGGGGTGAAAAATCCATATTTACCCAAACAAAAGGCACATTCATTTGCGCCTCAAGAGAGAACGTTTGAGCAAAAAGCTTATAAGGGGGAAAAATCATGTAATAATCATGTTCTAAATAACAATGACATAAAATGGAGAGAAAATGTAAGTAAAAAAAAAACATGTCAAAGTCCCAGATTGTGCTCAAATCTGAACCAGACAGACAGACAGACAGACGTCAGACAGCAGACAGACAGACAGAAGTCAGACAGCAGACAGACAGACAGACAGACAGACGACAGACAAACAGACAGACAGACAGACAGACAGACAGACAGAAAGGCAGACACAGACAGAAAGACAGACAGCAGACAGCAAACAGACAGACAGCAGACAGACAGACAGAAAGGCAGACACAGACAGAAAGACAGACAGCAGACAGCAAACAGACAGACAGACAGACAGACAGAAACAAAGACAGACAGACAGAAACACAGACAGACAGAAACACAGACAGTCAGACAGACAGCAGACAGACAGACAGAAACACAGACAGACGGACAGAAACACAGACAGACAGACAGACAGACAGACAGCAGACAGACAGCAGACAGACAGAAAGACAGACAGATAGACAGATGTAATATGAAAGAACAACCTAAAGAGCTCTAAAAAGAGAATAGGAGATGAAAACAGGGTAAAATGAGAAATTGATTGATATAAAGATGAAACAGGGTGTGAGAAATGATCACCACAAATAATCAAGGGCAAGAAGTATACACCATGATCACACGATATGGTACATCAAATACATTTCACAGTATATAAACATACTTGTCAAAAACATATACTAACAACATATACTACAACACATCAATATTCCCACTTCAAATGTAAGTAAAAAAAAAACATGTCAAAGTCTCAGATTGTGCTCAAATCTGAACCAGACAGACAGACAGACAGACAGACAGACGTCAGACAGCAGACAGACAGACAGAAGTCAGACAGCAGACAGACAGACAGACAGACAGACAGACGACAGACAAACAGACAGACAGACAGACAGACAGAAAGGCAGACACAGACAGAAAGACAGACAGCAGACAGCAAACAGACAGACAGACAGACAGCAGACAGCAGACAGACAGACAGACAGACAGACAGACAGACAGACAGAAAGGCAGACACAGACAGAAAGACAGACAGCAGACAGCAAACAGACAGACAGACAGACAGACAGAAACACAGACAGACAGAAACACAGACAGACAGACAGCAGACAGACAGACAGACAGAAACACAGACAGACAGACAGCAGACAGACAGCAGACAGACAGATAGACAGATGTAATATGAAAGAACAACCTAAAGAGCTCTAAAAAGAGAATAGGAGATGAAAACAGGGTAAAATGAGAAATTGATTGATATAAAGATGAAACAGGGTGTGAGAAATGATCACCACAAATAATCAAGTGCAAGAAGTATACACCATGATCACATGATATGGTACATCAAATACATTTCACAGTATATAAACATACTTGTCAAAAACATATACTAACAACATATACTACAACACATCAATATTCCCACTTCAAATGTACAACCAAACATCTTACATGCAAGCTCACGCACACTCACACACACACCAAACACTGACACACACACCCAGTTTGACACATCAAACAGTTGATTATAGCTGCGGTGAGAACAGATAGATACTAATGCTCTCATATTATCTGACATTATTATTATATAGAGCTTAGGACAGGTTTGTGTGTGTGTGTGGGTGGGGGGGTCGTTTGCAATCACTCCATGTAGCTTTACAGCAGATAGAGGCACTCGGTGAATATTTAACACAAGATTTACAAGTGAAACAAAAGCAAACAAATTTAATATTCAATATTCAATATTCATTTAATATTCAAGCTAAACTAAATGCAACCTTCCCTCATTTATAAGACAATTCAAGGCATGAGAGAGAGATAAAAGAGATGAAGTGAGAGAGGAGAGAACTTGTGTGAGAAGTGATGATGGGGTCTTATGACTGGGAATGAGAATAAAACCAGGCTGTTTTCCCGCAACAACTTCTCCATTTGATTCTGTTGTTTCTGCATAAATCATTAAGTGATCAAGTAAATTTACTCTAAACTAAAAGATGGATGGATGGATGCTTGGATGCATAAATGAGTAATCACTGATTATCATTCTACTCGTGGAAACTCCTCACATATCATATGGATGTAGTGCATATTTCTCACACTGACTATCGGTGTAAGTCATGTGCTCAAGTCACAGTCCTGCTATTTCTCTCTCCATCTCCAGGGAAAGAGAGGAAAGACAGTGAAAAAGGAAAATAGGGATGGGGTGCAGGACTCAATTATACATCCAAGCAGTTGTGCTGGGAATATGAGGAAAAAGAAAGAGAGACAGACTGAAATACAGACACAGACAGGAAGAATGAAACAGAAGCAGGTAAGACAATAAAAAAACATGTTCATTAACTGATTAACATTAACTGAAGGATTAGCTGAGCATCATGTACAGGTTTAGTCAATGACTTAAATTTCATCCATACTATCAGTGTTGGGAAAGTTACTTTGGAAATGTAATAGTAGTGTAACTTTTTCAATTACTTTATTAAAGTAATGTAACTAATTACTTTAGAGTACTTTTTGATTACTTTTCTAAATTTGTGAAAATTAAAGAATAATAAATAAAAGCATATACATCAACTTAAATACAGTTATCTAATAAGCATGTGACATATTCTGTAACGTAAACTCCTGAAACATTGGTGTTTTTTTTAAACTGCTGTCTCTTTGTATATGATGATAGTTTTCTCAAATTAAGTAAAATGCACATGAAGTGACACAGAGCAGTTCTAGAAATTATGTTAATGTGCTCGTGTACTCCTATATTGAGGCGGCAGAGGTTGAAAACACTGCGAGCTTCAGTAGGCCTATGTGTAGTAAATGAAACCATGTCTTTGCCATTAATTTACAGGAGGGGCGGACTGGGAAAAAAATTCAGACTGGAAAATTCAAACTCATACAAACAAATTCATGGACAAAACTATTTTTTGTATGGACCTGACATAAAAAAATGTTTAAATCTTTAATTTGGGGACATGCAAAATAATTAAAAGTTCTCTCCTGAATTGCACCTTCACTTCCATTTTTCTCTTCAGTCTCTTTATTTTGCCCTGTTATCCATCTCTCTCATGACTTTAATACTCAAGATTGAATAAAACTATACTTTACAATACAATACTCTACAATACTACAATATCTTTATAGAAAAATCCTAATACTGTACATGAGTCATGTTTTTCCCTTACAAAAATTAACCATGCTTTCATTAGCCTATATAAAAGTAAAATAACCTTGTTATTTTTTTTTTTTTGCAAATGGATTTGTATTTATTTTTAAATAAATACATTTGTAAAATAATTTTACATTTTTGGTTACCACAGTTAAACAATAGTAACCATTTTCTCTGGATTTATAGTTAAATATTAAAATGTTAATTTTCGTAAGGGTTGTGTTGTTGTCTGTCGTAGCTCCCCCTAAACCTATAAAAAAAAATTGAATTTTTTTCAGCTAAATTACTACTGTAGCATTACAACAGATAATAATGATGTCCTTTATATAGTATTTTGAGTGATGACTGATGAGCAACGTGCTGCTGCTTGATTAAATAAATAAAAAAACAAAGACAAAAAAGCATCTTTACAGATGAAACTGACCAGAAACCCTGAACAGGAGTTCTGCTTCTCTGCTCCAGCTGTGCGCTTCCACAGTCCACTCTATTCTCTCTCTCTCTCGCATTGATTACTCTGAGTCTGATCCAAACCGTTTGGCGGAGGCGCGGAGAGCGCACGAGTCATGACTAACAATTCATGATTTATAAGAGATTTAATTATCAAATGGCGGATTCGCAAATGATCGCTTTAGTACATTCGGCAGGCAATTATACAATAATGATATTAAATAGTGGGGCAAAATCGGGCAAAATCGGCTGCCAGGGAATTGTCCAGGTTCTCCCGGTGTCCAGTCCGCCCCTGATTTACACAGACACGCAGAATGTGCAGGAGTCATATATTGCATTTTTGGGGCTTTATATTCCCAGACACTAGTCGATGTCATGTTTTGATTCAAGTGTACTGACTTACTTTTAATTTATTCATCCAAAATGTGGCATATTCCGTCCGCATTTTTAGTTTTTATGACTGGATTCTATGAACCAGACTGTATTTCCGCATCCCGGAAATTATTAGGGCGGTATGTCTCAGAATAGTCAGTGCAATTTGGGAAAGAAATCAGTTAAATCTGTATGTGGATGTGTGTAAATATTCAAATTTAATCCCCTTTGTGTAATCGTTAAAAATTTCATAAGTAACTAATTTAATTACTCATTTTTTCGTAGTAACTGTAACTAATTACAGTTACAATAATTTTGTAATTAAATTACGTAACACCGTTACATGTAACTACTTACTCCACAACACTGGTATCGTATTTTAATACTTTTTGGCACTTTTTGTACAGTACTTCCTCAAAGTTTGACAGTTCTTGGTTGCAGTTTGCTTTTGTTGTGAAAAAATGTCTCCTTCTGTGTTCCTTGCAATGAAGAACGATACACATTTTGACTGACATGAGGATGAGTAAACGATGACAGAATCGTCAATTCTGTGTGATTAAACTAGAAAATGTAAGCATTTACAAACACTGAAACTAATATCCACTAATAAATATAACTATCACAAACCACACAGTCAACATATATCATAGTCAAAAATCTGAACGAATTATGCAATCCACAATCATTTCCAGAAATAAAAGAGCATCTAAAAATGAAGTTTGTCATCTGTGAGTAAAAGTGTATTGATTTCACAGAGAGTGAGAAAACATTGAATTTATTAAAATGTCAAATTATATTTTGTGCAAACGCACAAAAATTCCAGAGCATTAATCTGAACCAAACCTCAGCATCAGTAATGAGCTTTAAAATCCCACTGTAGTCCATAATATGATATCGTTCAAAAGTTTGATTTTGTTTGTAAGTTTTTTTCTTTATTAATTCCTTTATTTAGCAAGGATACAGTATATTGATCAAAATTTAACATTTTTTTTAATAAATGCTGCTCTTTTGAACTTTCCTAAATAACAATAATAATAACTCTAATAAATGTATCATGGTTACTACAAATCTATTAAGTAGCACATTGGTTTTCAACACTACTAATAATAATAATAACAATTTTTTCATAAGCATCAAATCAGCATATTAGAATGATTTATGAAGGACGTTGTGACACTGAAGACTGGAGGAATGATGCTGAAAAATCAGCTTTGATCACAGGAATAAATTACATAAAATTTTTTAGTTAACTGTACTTCCAAACCAAGGAAATGCAGCCTTGGTGCATCAGAGGCTTCTTTTAAAAACCTTAAAACCTCAAACTTTGTACAGTAGTGTATCTGTTCAAAAACAGCATGAATACTTCTAATATATTAAACACTACAACATACTATTTTGGGGATTTCGCTTTAAAGTCTTTTCCTGCACAATTAATCAGACTCTTGAAAGCAAACTGCTTCCCACATAAATGAGTGGCCTGTGATTACGGCACAAATCTGCTCTGACTAATCTACATTTGACGTGTGCTACAAGAATGAATGTGAATGTGTGATTCTGTGGTTTGGTTGATTCAAGTAGTACAGGCATGGAAGACTCTTTCTAGCTCTCTCTGGTATGACTGGTGAGATTAGACTCCAAAACCTGCAAACACAAATCAAAGGTGCTCTTCATGCTCAAGCAGATATAGGACATAGAGAGAAGGAGAGAGAGAGTTTGACGGACAGGACACAGGCGTTGTTAGTATTAGCCACTGAAGTGTAAATGATGTGTGCTAAACTGCAACGAGATGAGTCTGCATCTGTGATATCTCACTAAATAACCATCAAAACACACATGGACACACAAACATAGACAAAAACTCACATACAGCATCATAAATGCACACAAACCTCACAAATACCCTTAAAACCTTCACAAACAACCTGTCCTCGATGTTAGTGGCATTTTAGATGCATCTTAATTATGCTGTCTTCTGAGATCATCTTGTCCAAACTCAGAACATATGTTCACATATACAGCAATTTGCAGCGACAATGCAACCAAAAAACATACATTTTCAATGAGAGATGGTAGTTTAAGGCCACAAAGACCAAAGAGGCCACTGGTGATGTGACTGTTTTTACTAAATACTGTAGCACTTGCATTGGTTTTGCCATGTTTGTCACTCAATTTGATTTCCACTATCCATTATATGGACCAATGGTCCCAACAGACTTCCACAGTAGAGAACAATATTATGGAAGTCATTGAAGAGCATCAAATATCTGATTACACACATTCCTCAAAAAATATTATTTTATTAAGAGAAAGAAAGAAATTCAAGGAGGTTTGAACAAATCTGAAGTTTAGTAAATGATGACATAATGTTTTATGGTTTACACAATGAATTAATTTGACCACAAATGTATAGTAATAAGAAACGTTTACTGAGCAGAAAATCTTTCGAATGATTTCTGAAGAATCATGTGATACTGAAGATTGGAGTAATGATGATGAAAATTCAGCTTTGTGTCACAAAATTTATTAAATTTTAAAATATATTCAAATAGAAAACAGTTCTTTTAAATCATAAGAATAGTTTCCAATATTACAGTTTTTCCGCATTTTTCATTTAATGCAGCCTTGGGGAGCACAAGTGACTTCAAAACACTAGAAAATATTAACAATCTCAAACTTTCGAACAATAGAGCATCATTCCAGCGACATTTGACATCCAGATACAGTATGAGGATATTTGACATTTCTACAATAAAATAATATTGATCTCTCGACATTTCTACAATAAATAAAGAACTAAACTAAGTAATATCGATCTCTCTTGAATGCCAATTATTGCCCCAGGGTTGCTAAACCTGATCTATTGTATAAATGCAAATGCTAAATAGTTGAGTGCATGTCTTTCTGCCTTCCTTCCTCTCTCTAATTCACTAGAGATGCAGGGAAAGTGCTCTCTCTTCCATATGTGTGTGTTTGCTAGTGTTCGTAATAGATTTCAGTGAGAGTGACGGGGATAAAGCCTCCAGTTTACCGCTCTAGCAGTGAATTCCGTAATGACGGCTGGGGAGAGCAATTCCCTTCCCTAAACATCCGCTGCTTTATATTTGGCAGGCAGTTTTCAAACAGATCAAGAGGCCATATCATCACTGTCCACCACAAATCTCCATTTCCCACAGCTCCATTTTTCTTTGAACGTAAATTGAAAGCCGGCACACTCGCTCTTTGTCTTCTGGATTTTTGGCAGGTTTGGGAGGGAAAATAGTCAGTTTGAAAATATCCTATTTTTTGTTCTGACAGGTCTGAGCTCACCCTTCAAAGTATTTATTAATGCCATACACTGTCTCCCAAAACAGTTATTAAGCTTGCCACTGTGTGACATGCAGCACTGGCCTCTATCATTACTAAAGACCTTTGATTACATCTTGTTATATTACAAATTCGTAATGTTCACACATTTTTTCTATTTCTCTTATTCAGTGATAACCCTAGTGAGTGGGCCAAGCAATACAGCGGTTTTGGACATTATATGCTCCTGACACAAAAATTGGCCTTTGCACAGTGTTAAAAATAAAGGTTCTTTATAGAACCAAAGATGCCAATAAAAAACCTTTATTTTTACATTGTACAAAGGCCAATTTCCAACTACAAAAGGTACTTTGGATTACTAAAATGTTCTTCAGACTGTTCTCTCACTGAAAGCTTCTTAAGGCTGTATTGTACAGTACACTACATGTAATTCACAGATTAACTGCAGATTAACAACAGAATGCATTGCCTTCAAGTCTTTCTGGGAAGTTTCTGTGTACAAGCTTGGAAGTCGTAACGTGATGTGAAAAATAGGAAAATGATTTTGTCACAATTAAATGTGATGCTTTATCTGTGTATTTTATCATTCCTGTGTTGTTATGTGTTTAACCACACAAAAAATATATATATTTACTAACATGCGGCTCACTGCCACAGAGGATCTCAAGTCTCTCTGAAGTCAAACTGCAAATGCAAAGTGTGTTTGCCTGTTTCAGCACATGAACATGTGTGAACTAAAGCCAAAAATAATCCAGTCAATCTAATATCAGTGATTCCACTACAAACACTCACAACAACAACAACAACACATACAAATCTTTCAGTGTCATGCATGTCACTCTGCATAAAAGCTCTGCTAGATGTATAAAATGTAGGCCAAAACCAAAAACTCACTATTTGCAGTTTAAAATATGTCGTTTCAATACTGTCAAATCATTTAATAGCCATCAAACATATTTTGATTTGATAAAAATAAATGCTGACATTAAATGCCTGCTGATTATATATTTTAGTCCATATTTAAGTGTTTTTATTATTATTTAATGCTTTCAAAGGCTGAATTTATTTGATCAAAAATACAGTTAAACAGAAATATTGTAAATAACAAAACTGATTCAGTCTTCATTGTCACATTATTCTTTAGAAATAATTCTAATATGTTGCTTTGATGCTCAAGAAACATTTCTTGTCAGTGTTGAAAACAGCTGCATGCGTATTATTTTTGTTGAAACAAATACATTTTTCAGTTTAAATTAGCAGTAGGGGAGAGCGGGGTAAGTTGTCACACTTTTCAAACTGTCTAACATTTAATGAGCACCGTACATCACAATGATATAAATGTCTCACCAAATGAAAGAATGAAGTCTTGGGCACATATGTTGTTTTCATTACATTTTCATATCTTATATCATTACGGAGTTGTAGACTGTTGAATAGAGAATGTGCACTTGTGACAACTTGCCCCATCGGCAGGTAAGTTGTCACACTAGACTATCTAATAATAGTCTAATAATAAGAACAAAACTATTTAATTCTGATTATTGATTTTAACTTTAAATTTCAACCAGAACTGGAAATGTAAAAAAAAAAATCATGCCTAGAGAATTTGGAAAAACAATTATTTCAATCCAAACAATACACATTTCAATCAAAACACGTTTAAGTGGCAAGACCACTTTACTTTGAACTTTAAACTCAAACGTTCTCTGGCTTGCACATAGATCCATGATAACTGAATGAAATACTGCAGATAACTCACTTAACTTAACATGTTAAACAGATTCCCTTTATCGAATTAATTAGACTCATCTTCAGAGTCACAATTCTGGCACACCTAAATTGCCTGGACTGAAGTGCAAGCATCATGGGCCCATTTGTTGATTTTTACACATTTTACCCAGGTCTCTTTTGGAAGAATGTTTGAAAATGGCTCCACAAAGTTGAGGCAGAAGCACTCTTCATCATCTGATGATGACTCTTCTATTATTCTTCTTCTTTTAACTGCCTCGATTTTAGTAGGTCCAGATTTTGACTCACATACAACAATTTTGAAACCGCTTTTAGCTAGATTCAGCCGTATTCTTTTCTACTTCTAGTTGCTTTTCTATTTCTAAGAATTGCTCTGGAGTTGGTAGTCTGCTGTCAGCAATAGCATTGCTGGGTAAGGGTGAGCTGGTGATAGCAGAAGCATAACTGGGCATGCTAGACAGAACAGATTTGCTGCTGGGGCCTGGCAGGGCAGGGTTCTGAATGGGTCGATCTGTGACATAGGATGGTGCAAAGTTTCCAGAAATACATCTCAATGTTTTTTGAGCATGTTCTATGTGTTTTTTTTGTACTTGGGCAAGTTGTCATATGTGACGACTTGCCCCAAAGTCATTGAGACAACTTGCCCCAAACTGACTTGTGTGCTAAAGTTGGCTAAATCTCAAGGTTAGCTCAATAATAGCACGTCAGCTAAAGTATCAAAAGACACGTTATTGTCTCCTCTATTTTGTGCAAAATAATAATTTTTAACATTCATACCTAACAAAGTTGTATCAGAATCAGAATCAGAAATCAGAATCAGAAAGAGCTTTATTGCCAAGTATGCTTGCGCATACAAGGAATTTGTTTTAGTGACATAAGCTTCCAGTAAACAGAGACAACAACACACAGACAGGATATTGCACATTTTTGCATAAGTTTAAGTGGGAAACATTTAACTGTTCATGAGGTAGATTGTCTGGGGGAAGAAACTATTCTTGTGCCTTGCTGTTCTTGTATTTGCGGCTCTGAGGCGCCGGCCAGATGGCAAAAGTTCAAAGATGGGGTGACTTGGATGTGAGGGATCCAGTTTGATTTTCTGAGTCCTTTTCCTCACTCTGGATGTGTACAGTTCTTGGAGGGTGGGCAGGGGAGCACCAATAATCCTTTCAGCAGTCCGAACAGTTCTCTGTAGTCTTCTGATATCTGATTTTTGTAGCTGAACCAAACCAGACAGTAATTGAAGTACACAGGACTGACTCAATGACGGCTGAGTAGAACTGTTTCAGCAGCTCCTGTGGCAGGTTAAACTTCCTCAGCTGGCGAAGGAAGTACAACCTTTGTTGGGCTTTTTTCACAATGGAGCCAATGTGATTGTCCCACTTCAGGTCCTGAGAGATGGTGGTTCCCAGGAATCTGAATGACTCCACTGCAGTCACAGTGCTGTTCATGATGGTGAGTGGGGAAAGTGCAGGGGGGTTTCTCCTAAAGTCCACAGTCATCTCCACTGTTTTGAGCGTGTTCAGCTCCAGGTTGTTAAGACTGCACCAGACAGCCAGCTGCTCAACCTCCTGTCTGTAAGCAGACTCGTCACCGTCCTGGATGAGGCCGATGACTGTAGTGTTGTCTGCAAACTTCAGGAGCTTGACAGAGGGGTCTTTAGAGGTGCAGTCGTTGGTGTACAGGGAGAAGAGCAGAGGGGAGAGAACACATCCCTGAGGGGCACCAGTGTTGGTGGAGCAGCTGTTTGACATGAATTTCCCCAGTCTCACTAACTGTTGCCTATCTGTCAGAAAGCTGGTGATCCACTGACAGATAGAGCTAGGAACAGAGAGCTGGGTCAGTTTGGTCTGGAGGGTTGTTGGGATGATGGTGTTGAAAGCCGAACTAAAGTCCACAAACAGGATCCTCACATAAGTCCCTGTTTTGTCCAGATGTTGCAGGATGAAGTGCAATGCCATGTTGATTGCATCATCCACGGACCTGTTTGCTCGGTACGCAAACTGCAGGGGGTCTAGTAAGGGTCAAGTGATGTCCTTCAGATAAGCCAGAACCAGTTTTTCAAACGACTTCATGACGACAGACGTTAGAGCCACAGGTCTGTAGTCGTTAAGTCCTGTTATCTTGGGTTTCTTTGGAATGGGGATTATGGTTGAGCGTTTGAAGCAGGAAGGCACTTCACACAACTCCAGAGATCTGTTGAAGATCTGTGAAAAGATGGGGGCCAGCTGGTCAGCACAGGTTTTCAGACAGGCTGGTGTAACGCCATCTGGGCCTGGTGCTTTTCTTCTTTTGTTTTTCTTGAAGACCTGGCGCACATCATCTTCACAGATTTGAAGAGCAGGAGGTATGGAGAGGGGGATTGCAGGAGGTGTTAATGGTTGTGTAGGGAGATGGTCAGAGTGGGTGTTGGGGGTTTCAAATCTACTATAAAACTCATTCAGGTCGTTAGCAAGTCGTTGATTAGCCTCAGTGCAAGGGGATGGTGTCTTGTAGTATTGCATAAAATGTAGAGTGCAATGTTTTTACTCTTTAAGCCAAAAAATAAGAAAATTGAGCTAAACTCAGATTAGAGAAATCTTGACCACATTTGAACAGGAAATTGACTATAGAAGAAGAAGTCACACAAAGTGGCTATTTGATTTTTAGATAGAGCCTCAAGTTTTGGAGTTATGAACAGTGTGACAACTTACCCATGTGACAACTTACCCCGCTCTCCCCTATTTATTTGGAAAAAGTAATTCTGATCAATGTAATGCATCTTTGCTGAATACATTTAATTCAACAAACTGAATAGGATTGCAAGCCATTCTCAACTCAGATCTCAATAAGACAACCAGTGTTTTTCCTCTAACACAATATAATTCTCTTGCTGTAGTGCTGTAGATTCAGCAGCTGTGGAGTGTCATCACAGAATAACAGTGCAGTAAACACTGACACACACAACTGCATGCTTACACACACACACACACACACACAAATGGCTGTAAATTTAAGCAGCTTTATAACTGTCAGATGCAATGCTGTTCACCTGCTTTCCTTCCATAAGAAACCTCCCACAGTTACTGCCCAACAATTTACACTGCCAATTACGAGCCCATTCACACACAGTCCTTTCCTGCAGCCTGCTATGATGCTCAACCTATTCAAAAACCATTCTATAAATGTTCTACATGAATAAATATTTGAATTTCATTGATGTTCTTGAAAGCACCTTAAAGTTACAGAAATAAAAGCTG